>NC_058405.1:170063066-170100865 GCF_002201575.2 Neomonachus schauinslandi
ATATATATATATATATATATATATATATATATATATATATATATATACAGGGAAGGTCTTGAAAATTATTCACCAAATTGTCAACAGTGGTTCCTACTAGGAAGTGCAATGGCTACTTTATACATTTCATTAAATTTTGAAATTTTGTGATAGGCCTGGATTAATATTATATTAAAACTAATTTGTTACAAAACAACAAATCAAGGAAAGAAAAGGGGAGTTGAGAAATACGTATGACTTCAAAAGAAATAGTCATTCTACCCCAAGGTGTTGAATTATGGAAAAGTGAAAAAGAGTCTCAAATGTTATAGTACATTCTATATAAAATGCCCATAGCTTTCATATTTAACAGTTACAAGTGTCATTAATGAATAGAGATATTTTAAAAATTATTTCATTAAATTGTCCCTGTTTCTTAAGATTTCTGAAGTTATTCATATTCATTATTTAAAAAGTATGTAATATTTGTCTTTACCTAGGAAGTATTATAAACCTTAAACAAACTTAATTTACTATTTGTATTTCAGAACAGGGAAACTCAATCAAATAATAATAATAGTAATAATAATAATAATAAACTCTGTATCAGTCCAAATGTTATAATTTTGTAGTTATAGTATTTTATAGTTTGAAATTTCATCCAATTCTCTAAGACAACAGCCTTGATTCTTTTGTGATTAGATTTTAGAGCAAATAAGATGTGATAATCATTCTTATAAGTCATTATAATCTAAAATTATTAGTCATTATAATCTAAAATTGTCCAGACCTTACACAACCTCAGTGTCACTTGAGGTCAGTGCCCAGTCACTGTTCCCAGAGCCACCCAGAGAGAACACTGTTTTCTGCCTATGGTTCTGTCTTTTGGCTCCCAGAGCTGCAAAACAGAAAGATTGTCACTGGCAGCATTGCGTTTTGGTTTAACCTCACCAGAGCCCTGCTGTTCGTAACACAGAAATGGGCAGGGACACACTACCCATCAATTCTTCAAATCCGATCCGTTTATGACAATGCGCGTAAGGCAGTTCCTTTCCCTACAACCACCCTCTAGCAGGGCTCTGGTGAGGTTTAGGCAGAGGCTGCACTGGGAAATGTGCACCTTTCTGTCTGCTGCTATTTCCTTTTCTTACTTCCTGGCTCCCTGCTTGCAGGCATGCATCAAACATCCTCTTTAGTCCTCCTGAATGAAGGACACTTTTCCTGGATCCAAATAAGCTTTTGAAAATGGATACCTGGGGGTGCCTCCATTTTTAAGGTAGATCTAAATATCCATTTAAGCTTAGCCTGAAGTTCTGTGACATAAAACAGATTTATAAGTTTCCTTAATACTATCTATACACTATAATCATCAAAAATTGTTTTTACTGGAAATTTTACAAGAAACATTCTTTACTTACAATTTGTTTGTTTGTTTGCTTTCTCTCAGAATTTGAATTGCTTTTGTCAAGAACCAGGTAGTAATTGAAAATTTATATTCTTTTGTAGTCTTGCTACTGCCTGCAAATCTAGTACTCCAGAAAGTAAAATCAGCCAAATAAATAGTACAGTTTGATTTAAAATTCATCATTAGTCCTGATACTAAGAACAATTGTAATTTTGCCTTAATTTCCTTTTTCACACTTACCAGATGGCATTGAAACTATAAATAAGTTTAAAAAGTATCTGTGGAGAACCTTTTTCACTTTCTAAATCTTTTGTCCCAACTATATTTCACAAGTCACTGTCCAGTGATTTATGTGTTAGCCATTTTATCTATGATGAAAATGTAAAGTTACCTTGGCTAGACAGACTATCTATTAATTCTATGGCTTTATGTTACTTAGATCTAACATCTGTAAATGAATGTGATAAGGGTATTAGAGAAATATAGACTATTTAAAAATTGTGTTTTTTTAACAAGTAAGTGCTTGTTAAAAAATAAAAAATTTTTAAATAGTCTAAATGGGAGGACCCTAATACACCAAGCCTATAGTGTTTAGATACATACACTAAAGGTTTTAATCCTTGGTGAGAAAGGGATTCTCACTTGGATTATGAGGATGGCCAAAGACATGACACCTACCTGAGATCCATAGCAAATTAGCACGTAAACTCATAGCCTAGGGAGGAGGGCAAAGCATACCATTTCAGGCCACATGGGGGTTGTAATCTGGAACAGAGTGAACTAACAGGGGCTGTGGAAGGCAGGTTTTATAATGTTAAGAGGGTAGGTGACCCCTGGTTCCCAAGGGAGGATGTGGTTGGCTTCTTTGAATAGCTAACAGGGAACTGAAACCCATGACTCAGGGCTAAGCAGAAACTGTACTTATCCCTTTGATAAGATTTGTTTGGCTAGAATACCTTATTCAGGGGAGCAGAGTTGGGAGGGGTGTTTGCAAGTAGGCCGTTTAAGGCCTTCCCAGTTTCACCAGATGTCATGACAGCACATGGTATCAGGCCTTAGTTTTAGGCTCTATGATACAAAGTGACACCATGTCATCTTCTGTTTATGAGGAACAAATACTTCTCTGATAGTTTAAAAAATGGTGTTTTATTATAAAGGCAAAACAGAGACTCAGGAAATCCAAGGCGTAGAATTATAGCAAGACAACAGGAACCAAATTTGTATTCTGTGTTCTTGAAAGATGGTCTCTCTTTCCCTTTTTCATGGATTAGCTATCTGCTCAACTATGTGTTTCTGATGTTTGCTCTCTCTGTTGACTCTACCTCTTCCTAATAATCTTGGATGCTCCTTAGAAGAGCTACTTTCCTCCACATGGGATGTACCTGACTGTTTAGCTCTAAAGCTTGCTAACAACAGGCAACCTCTTGCTGTGCTTCCAGGTTCAAATTCTTAAGAGGGTATGTATCTTAAACTTTTGCATTCTTGCAGAGGCATTAACACCAGACTAAGTCATATGCTTATGGCAAGTTTATGAGTAACATAAAACAGGCATCCACTCTGATTATACTTAACCTTAGCTAATGTACATGTGGGGATATATGATAAAACATGGCTAAACAATTGAGCAGATACTGAGAGCAAAGATTTCCTTAGTGAGTAAAGGTATGGGAAGCAGGACCTTCCAGAATGTACATAGCAAAATACCTCACAGCATTAAATCAGGTCCCCTCTGCAGTTTTCTCTTTCAGAAAATAAAACTGTAATATCTCATCCATCAAGTCAAATTAGTGAATCACCTGCCTTTTTGCTCTTTCTCCTGCCCCCTGCCTCTCCTTCTCTAAATGTTTTTTTTCTTAATATTTATCTCTCCTTTTGAAATATACAACAATTACCCTGGTCCAATCCCCTTTCCTTGTAGTGTGGGTCTGTTACAGCTGTCCTCTGACTCCTCCAGACTGTCTTTCTGCCATCCCCTCCAATGTCCAGCCCAACTAATCCTAATGAAACACCAGTTTCAACAAATGTCTATCCCTCCTGAATTGTCCTCAAAGCAATACCTTGAATTCATTTTTATGTTATGTATCTGCCCTACCTCTTGACAAAAGGGAAAATGGCTATCTGGAAAGTTCTACATCTACATAAAAGACTGAAATTACAGGGTAAGAGATCAAGATTTTAAAAGATAATAATAACCTTTAGGATTCATATATGTTTTGTTGTATTTGTCTGTTTTCCAAACCAGATTATAACCCCTGGAGGATAGGAATTAAATCTCATGGCTCTTTTTATCCCCCATAACCCATTCAATCATATGATGATGGTGATATTGTTGATTTCTTTACATTTGGTTATTTGATTCAACTGCTTACAAGAAATTGAGTATAGCGGGGCACCTGGGTGGCTCAGTCGTTAAGCGTCTGCCTTCGGCTCAGGTCATGATCCCAGGGTCCTGGGATTGAGCCCCGCATCAGGCTCCCTGCTCAGCAGGAAGCCTGCTTCTCCCTCTCCCACTCCCCCTGCTTGTGTTCCCTCTCTCGCTATGTCTCTCTCTGTCAAATAAATAAATAAAATCTTTAAAAAAAAAAGAAATTGAGTATAGCTATTATGTTTTATCTAATGGAATTACAGAGTAGAAAAACAGACTGGTTTAAATGTGACATCAACATCTTAAAGCCACAAACTGAATGGTGAGTCCCGATAATGAATTCATAATCCTTTTAGTGATATTACAAAGAGCTCACTTGTTTAAAGTGTAGGCAATGACGCGGATAGAACTAGAGGATATTATGCTGAGTGAAATAAGTCAATCAGAGAAAGACAAGTATCATATGATCTCACTGATACGAGGAATTTGAGAAACAAGACAGAGGATCATAGGGGAAGGGAGGGAAAAATGAAACAAGATGAAACCAGAGAGGGAGACTCTTAAATCTCAGGAAACAAACTAAGGGTTGCTGGAGTGGAGGGGGGTGGGAGGGATGGGATGGCTGGGTGATGGACACTGGGGAGGGTATGTACTATGGTGAGCGCTATGAATTGTAAGACTGATGAATCATGGAACTGTACCCCTGAAACAAATAATACATTATATGTTAATAAAAAAATGTATTGAATATTCACAGTAATAAAAAATAAAGGCAGTTATTGCCATTAAAATAAAAAAAATAAAGTGTAGGTAAAACTTTTTATTATAGTGGAAACAGCTTTTGATTAAAAAAATAGGTTTAACTCATAAAATTAAAACAATAAAGTTATTCCTGGGGAGAAAAACTACCTAATAAGGAGACATGATATAAAATATAAGTTTGAATTAAATAAGTAATTACTACTTCACATGCAAAGTGTGCATTGAAAGATACATATATGCCATTAACTATAAAATTTATTGAAATCAGCGAATTATTTTCTATATGTTTATTTTTTCGCATTGAAATGTATTTTATTCTTGTATCACCTTATTTTCAATTCAAAGGTGAAGACCATACATATGCAAATCATATCTCAGGTATAGAATTTAGGGCCTTTAAGCTTCGTTATGTACTATTACTGATCCTGTACGCATGTATACATGATTTGGTAGATATTTAGCAATATTACATTTTGAGAAACTAGGGCAACATACTATGAAAAATTTTCATTTGATTTTATTCTTAAAATTTGAAAAAAAATCCTTAAATATTTCTAAATATGTAAGGATTAACATTTAGTTTATAGAAAATTTTAGAATATTCTAATTTCAAATCTAGGAAAGGATTCTGTGTTGTTCTAACCATAACTTCTTTCTTCAATTTTGTGTTTTTGTAAGTACATAAAAAAAATTCATCCTGACTCCAGCCTGACAACACTGAATTGACAGCTGATAAAGGTTGTCAGCATTGCCTGTCATATTGAGATCTAGCAGAGTACAAAAAAGCTTGTAAAAGCTTCAAGTTATCCTGTCAATACTGGCATTTCATTAAAGATTAATTAAGCCAAATTTGCTTGTTAATAAAGCTCAGAATATCAATCAGGTATAGCACTGAAATGTGGTCCTAACTTGTATGTTATATGGTGTATATGCATATTCATAGTTAAGACATGAGATAGTATAGGTCTTTTTTTTTTTAAAGTTTATACTAAAGGCAAACAGTATGCAAAGAAATGTGGAAGATTTTTAATTAAAACTAGATCAGAGCATACCCATGGCCAAGACTAATTTCAATATGTGCCACAACCAGAAAATATAGGGGACAATTGAAAACCATTCCAGAATCCATTTTATACTTAACGTTCATATTGATTCACATATTTGAACAAAATTGATTTAATTTGAAAAGTGAAAATAGACCACTTTGTATGTCCAACTTACTGCAGTATAATATAAATGAAAAACTTGTTAAAGTTCTATCTAAATTATATAATTAATTAATTAACCAATTGATTAATTTGCCAGGCCCTCATGATTTTTCTGTTCTCTTACAGCAGTAATAGAAATATTTTTTAAAGCTTTTGTGTTACTTGAAATCATTAACTAGCAACTTAGTTAATTAAAAATAAGCTTATTCATTATATAACATTTATTTATTTATTTTTTAATTTTTTTTATTATGTTTCTAGCAACCCTCAGTTTGTTTCCTGAGATTAAGAATTCTTCATATCAGTGAGATCATATGATACATGTCTTTCTCTGATTGACTTATTTTGCTCAGCATAATACCCTCCAGTTCCAACCACATTGTTGCAAATGGCAAGATTTCATTCCTTTTGATGGCTGCATAATAGTCCATTGTATATATATACCACATCTTCTTTATCCATTCATCTGTCGATGGACATCTTGGCTCTTTCCATAGTTTGGCTATTGTGTACATTGCTGCTATAAACATCGGGGTGCACATACCCCTTCGGATCCCTGCATTTGTATCTTTGGGGTAAATACCCAGTAGTGCAATTGCTGGGTCATAGGGTAGCTCTAGTTTCAACTTTTTGAGGAACCTCCATACTGTTTTCCAGAGTGGCTGCACCAGCTTGCATTCCCACCAACAGTGTAGGAAGTTTCCCCTTTCTCTAGACATTGGGGAGGGTATGTGCTATGGTGAGTGCTGTGAATTGTGTAAGACTGTTCAATCACAGACCTGTACCTCTGAAACAAATAATACATTATGTGTTAAAAAAAGAAGATAGTAGGGAGGGAAAAATGAAGGGGGGAAAATCGGAGGGGGAGACGAACCATGAGAGACTATGGACTCTGATAAAGAAACTGAGGGTTCTGGGGGGTGTGGGGGGATGGGTTAGCCTGGTGATAGGTATTAAAGAGAGCATGTATTGAATGGAGCACTGGGTGTTATATGCAAACAATGAATCATGGAACACTACATCAAAAACTAATGATGTAATGTAAGGTGATTAACATAACAGTCAACAAAACCAAAAGACAACCAACAGAATGGGAGAAGATATTTGCAAATGACATATCAGATAAAGGGCTAGTATCCAAAATCTATAAAGAACTTATCAAACTCAACACCCAAAGAACAAATGATCCAATCAAGAAATGGGCAGAAGACATGAACAGACATTTTTCCAAAGAAGACATCCAAATGGCCAACAGACACATGAAAAAGTGTTCAACATCGCTTGGCATCGGGGAAATCCAAATCAAAACCTCAATGAGATACCACCTCACACCAGTCAGAATGGCTAAAATTAACACGTCAGGAAATGACAGATGTTGGTGGGGATGCAGAGAAAGGGGAACCCTCCTACACTGTTGGTGGGAATGCAAGCTGGTGCAGCCACTCTATAACAAATATTTATTGATAATGTACTATGTTCTCTGTATTCTGCAAAGTGATAGAGATAAAATGGTAAGCAAACAGACACATTATCTATACTCATGGATTTAACAGTTTACTGAAGGGAGATGTACATATTTCAGTAGTCTTACAATGCAAATTTGTAGCTCTAACAAGTGTTATGAGGGAGGGGTTTCCAAGACTATATGAGTCTGTGATCGGGGGATTTGACATATTGAAGGAAGTCAAGGAAGTCTTGAAGAGGTGACCCTTCAGTTTAGATCTGAAGGATTGGTAGCAGTTATTGGTGGAAAGAATAGGAAAAGGATCTGCCTAGGCAGAAGAGCTGCATGAAGGCCCATTGACAAAATAGAGTTCAATAAACATAGAAACCATTACAGGTTAAATTGTGTTACCCCCCAAAAATATGCTAAAGTCCACATCCCCAGTATCTAAGAATGTGATCTTATTTGGATATAGGGGCTTTGCAGATTTAACAAAGTTGAAATGAGGTTATTATAGTAGGCTCTAATCCAATATGACTGATGCCCTTATAAAAGGGGGAAATGTGGACACAGATGTGCAGAGGGAAGACTATGTGAAGAGACACAGGTAGAAGACAGCATTTAAGTCAGGGAATGCCTGAGGCTCCTAGATGCTCGGAGAGAATCCTGGAGCACATCCTTCTCAGGCATTTCAGGGGGAACATGACCCTGCTAACATCTTGATTTTGGACTTCTGGACTCCAGAACTGTGAAACAATAAATTTCTGTTGTTATAAGCCATCCAATGTGTGGTACTTTGTTACAGCAGCATTAGAAAGCTAATATAAGGGCTGTAAGGAGGTTAGCATAGATGAAAGGGGAGAATAAGAGCAAATCTGAAGAAAAGATGGAGCAACAGGTAAGGAGGACCAGATCATGGAGAGTCCTAAAGGCCATTTTTAGGAGTTTTGTTTTTATTCTCAGAGCAAAGGATTTAAGCAGTACAAAAAGCGATGATAGTAGTTTGGACAGAGTGGTGATAATGGCTATAAAGAGATGTCAGTGGGAACAAGGAAGTGGATTTAAAATTATAAATAAACTACAAAAAAGCAAGCTTACTCAAGGACATACTCCAGAAATTTTCTCCTCTCTTTTACCATTCATTTTTCTATCTATATTGGATCATTTCCTTAGCATCAAAGCATACTGCTTCTTCCATCTATTTCTTTATTGATCTTTGGCAACAGATTGATTGAGATGTAGTTGACATATAAAGTACATATTAATGTAAATTAATTAATTAAACATGTAATGTTTAATAATTTTGATTGATTTACCATGAAACTATTACCGCAATCAAGATAATGAACATATCCAAGCCCAAAAGTTTTCCAGTACCCCTGTATAATGACATCCTTTATCTCTGGCAATATTTATTTCTCTGAAATCTATTTTGTCTAATACTAATATAGCTACTCCAGTTTTCTTTTGCTTATTGTTAACATGCATATCGTTTTCCATTGTTTTATTTTTCACTTATTTGTATCTTTGCATTAAAGTGGGTTCCTTGAAGACAGCAAATAATTGAGTCTTGCTTTCTTATCCAATCAGATAATCTTTGCCTTTTAATTGGGAATACTGAGTTTATATACATTTAATGTGATTATTGGCATAGTTAAGTATTAGTCAACTATTTGCTACTTGCTTTATGTTTGTCTTAATATTTATTCTTTGTATTTTTCTCTCTTTCTCTGCCTTCTTTTGGACTGAACATTTTTCTTCCATTTTATGTGTATTGCTGGATAATTAGCTATGATTCTTCAGTTATATTAGTGATTGTTTCTGACTTCAAGTAATATTAGGTGATGTAACACATCACAGACAGTGTAAGCAGCTTGTAAGAATATGTCACTCTTATATTTCTTTTCTTCTGACCTTTCTGTTATTATTGTTATGCTTAGTATTTTACACATGTAAAAAACACACATCTTTGGAATATATTTAAATACCAAGTTCTGGATTGTTTTTGGCTGATAAGTTTTTCTCTTCATTATGGTTCAAATTTTCTTACTTCTTTGCATATCTGGTAATTTTTTATTGTATGCCAGGCATTACGATTTTTACCTTTGGGTCATGGATATTTTTGTTATCCTATGAATATTCTTTAGCTTTATTCTGGGAAATAGTTAAGTTACTTAGACACAGTTTGATTCTTTTGGGTCCTGTTTTTAAACTTACATAGAAACAGAACATTATTTAGTTTTGGGCTTTTATTGTCCCATAGGCAGTATCTTTCTGAGTATTCTGCTCACCTTTCCCCATGAATTATGAGTTTCCTTGCCTGAAAAACACCTACTATTCCCAGACCTCTGTGAGCTCCGAATATTGTTTCCTCTAATCCTTCAGGTGGTTATTCTCATAGGCTTGGGTTGTTTCCTTACAAACATGTGCTGATCAGTACCCAGCTGAATATTCAAAGGGAAATGTGTGCAAATTTCTGGAGTTTTCTCCCTGCTGTTCTCTTTTCTTCACCATGCTATCCTACAGAGACTAGCCTCTTCAGACTCCGAGGTCTATCTTCTGGAAAGATTGTGTATGCTTTCATTTACATAACTTATTTTCTCCTTTAAACCTCTTCCAATCTGACTTCATTCCTTCTGAACTTCTTATCAAGTTACCAATGACCATCGTTGTGCTTAATCTGGTGGTTGATTTTTGCTTTGAGTGATCTGGCCCCCATAATGTTTGCCCTCATCTTTTACTAGTTTTCCCTTCACTCACTCCACTACAGCTCTCTTTAACTCCTTAAACCTGGTAAGTATGGTTTTGCCTTAAAGCATTTACACTGGCTGTTCCTTCTGCTTAAAGGGATCTTTCTTCAGATATCTGCCTGCCTAACTCACTCCCCTTTTTAAACACTTAACTTTTTAATAAACCTGATCATCTTACTTAAAATTGCAACAACTTCTTATGATAACCAGTCTCTAAAGATGACCTTCAATGACCTTTGTGTAGCCTCCCCACCTTGAGTCTGGGCCAGCCTGTGACTTGTTTATAACTAATAGAATGTATCAGATGTTAAATCAGAGGAAGCTTTGCAGCTTCTATCTTGGCTTCTTGAAATATTAGCTCTCAAGATGGTCACTGATAGCACTAAATCAGAGGAAGCTTTGCAGCTTCTATCTTGGCTTCTTGAAATACTAGCTCTCCACATGGTCACTGATGGCACTCTCTCAGAGTCCAGCCTCCATGTTATGATGCCAGAGTCACATGAAGAGGCCACCTATAGGCTCTTTTGGTTAGTAACCTCAGCTTACTTCAGCTGCTGGCCATGTGACTGAGCCATCTTGGACCTCTAGCCCAGACAAGATCCTTGGCTAATATCTTTCTGCAAGCACATGAGAAACCCAAGCAAGAACCAACTAACTGAGCCCAGTTAAAACACGGTACTGTAGAAGGTAATAATAAATTCTTTTAAACCACTAAGTTTTGGAGTAGTTTATAGTGAAGAATAACTGAAAGTCTCTTTTGTCCTGTTTAATTTCAAATCCCCTGCTCTATTTTTCCTTTTTCCTTTGAGCAATTATTATTCTTTAACAGATTGTATAATTTACCAGTTTATTATGTTTCATATTCATTTTTGTCTGGCTGTCCCAACCAGATTAAAACTCTAAGAGGATGCCAGTCTGCTTTCTTCCATAATATATGTCAATTATCTAGAACAATATGCCTGGCACACAGTTGGGATTTGTTAAATATTTATAGAAAGCATGAAGGAACAAGGCAGTATTCTATCATAAAAAGTTAAACAAGAATCATTCTAGAGACAATCACAAATTCAACTTAAATGTGGCACATTCTGAAAAACAAATGCTAAAATAAGACATCAAAAAACATCACAGAGAGTCTTCTGAATTAGGGACTTATAAATAGCAACCTGGAAGGTAATTGTTAGGAAAAATAGAAACTACTTGAAATTATTTTCAAATATTAGAACATTGTAAGACTCTTGGTAGTGATTTTATATTAATATAAAATTTTATAGAGTCATCATGAACAAAAGATGTATCTTTTTATTCAAAAGTAACAAAATAAGATTTAAAATGAAAAGCATGTAGCCATAACTTTTTAATAGAAGGCTTTGTTGCAGAGCCTTTTTTGAGTGATTAAAGAGTTAACATAATTTGAGTTATACATGTTTATTAACATCAGTTTGGCATTATTTAATGGAATGCCTGCTGGAGACTGACCTGCATTTGTGCTCAAAATACATAAAATATATACTTTTTTTTTTTTAAAAGAGAAAGGAATAGACATTGATTTATTATGTTTGGTGTCCAAACACAGCTCAAATTGCTTTTTGTGAAAGAGTGATGTCTTACTATTTCTTTAAAGACATTTTATCTTGAAAAGTATATTTCAATTCTTAGTTAAGTAAGTGATATGAAGAATGGCTGAGTTTTTAAGGAAAAAATACTTTTTAAGAATGTTCATTGAAAACCTTTTAAAACTACAGGGTCTGAATTTTAAAACATTAGGTAGATTTATTTCGAATATATAACTAGACTCTTTAATAGCACCAAAAAAGAATCATCAATATTTGACTTCTACTTCACATGTCAACATGCATTCCTAAGCAAACCATAACGAAGAAAAATGCCAAATATCCTTCTGTAAGCTTGGACTGTATGTAAATTTTATATTAATCCTCTTTGACTCCTTCTCAACTTGAACATCTTACAAGTCTGACTGGGCAATTTATCAATTCTCATGCTCAATGAATTTAGTCATTGGGCACATGCAACTTAAAGCAATGAGGCATAACTATTGGGGGTACGTAGAAGCATCAGTTTGGAGAGATAGCACAGACAGCATACAGATTGAGATTCATAACGTGAGCAAAGGGCACAGGCTAAAATCTAGCCTATATTTGGAGCAAAACCAAAGTTAAGACCAGACTCTACTGCAGCACACTAAAACTCACGTTTTACATGTTTGCTTTATAGACAGGAACTATTTCTCACTTACTTACCTTTGCACCATACAACCTGCACGTTAAATACACACACACACACACCCCTAAACAATGGCATTAAACAAGAATACATGATGTCCTTTGCTAAATAATTTACAGTTATTTTAAAGTGCTGCTAACAGATTCTAACCTAACATTACCCTCATCCTATATTCTTTTCCTTATAGAATGGAGTATAATGACAACTACATATTAGGTAAAGTCAATAAAGTGCCAAATTGTCCCTGTGGAAATGAAGCTTTATACACAGAGTGACTTGAGATTATATAGTTTTTGGTGGTAGGACACTTCTTTAGTGTGATACTAAATAGTTGCTTCTCCAGCTTTAATTCAGGGAAACCAAATGCACAGGGCCTGAGACAGGGTGAAATGAGTGAAGTGAACATAGTGGGCACTTGTAAGCCCTATCTAAATGGGGCAGCTACCACTCACCTCTACTAGATAGTTGCCATGCTAGAATGTGGGTTGAGGGATGCCAGGTATTTTATTCATGAAAGAAAACCTAGAAATATATATTTATCATGCCAAATCTCTTAACTAATAAATATTGAAATTTACTTCATTCTTTTGTGCTCTATGTAAGGCAAAACAAACAAACAACAAAAAACCCAACACACACACACACACACACACACACACACACACACACATCTGTAGATTAAATTTGGTCCAGTTTACTAGTTGGAGGTCATGGTCCTAACTCTAATTTTTTCCAAACAATGACCATCAGGAGAACCTCTCTAAAATTTCCTTACTTTCCTCATCTACCAAATTATCTACACTAATAAGGTAGCAAAGAAAAAAAATGCTTTATTTCTACCTTAAGGCTAATTCCTTCAACCATGCTCAGTGTACCAGCTGCCAAAGCCTCCATTTTTCATTCTTTTATTTTATACCTATTTATTGTCTACTTTGTATCTGGTACTGGTTTAGCTTCTTGGCTCACAGGAATGAATAACACGTATCTTAGTACCCTATTCTCAGAAAGCTTATATTCTGTTGGAGGGAGGAGATGATGAGTTGATAGGAAAATGTGATTAGTTTCATTTAGTAATAAATGCTTTGAAAAATATTAAGATATTAAGACAATCTATTCGATAGATTGGTCATCTATTAAATAATGGGTACCTGGGTGGGTCCTTTTATTTTTTTAAATTTTTATTTAAATTCCAGTTAGTTAACATACAGTGTAATATTAGTTTCAGGTGTACAACGCAGTGATTGAACACTTCCACACAACACCCAGTGCTCATCACAAGTGTACTCCTTATTCCCCATCACCCACTTAACGCCCACCTCACTCACCTCCCTTCTGGCAATCATTGGTTTGTTCTCTATAGTCAAGAGTCCCTTCTTGGTTTGCTTCTCTCTTGCTTTTTTCCCCTTTGTTCGTTTGTTCTGTTTCTTAAATTCCACATATGAGTGAAACCATATGGTATTTGTCTTTCTCTGACTGACTTATTTTGCTTAGCATAATACTCTCTAGCTCCATCCATGTCATTGGAAATGGCAAGATTTCTTTCTTTTTTTAAGATGCAATCAGATTTAAGTTTTGGGCATGTTAAATCTGAGATGCTTATTAGACGTGCAAGGGGGGTGTCTAATTGGCAGTAGGAAATATGAGTTGAGAGTTCAGAAGAGAGGTCAGCACTGGCCATTAATATTTGAGACCCAATAGCATATGGGTTGTTAAGCCATGGGACCAGCTGCAATAATTTAAGGAGACATTAAGAAAAAAGAGGAAAACAAAAACAAAAACAAAAACATCCAGGGCATAGCTCTGGGACACTCCAATATTTAGATGAAAGAGGATTTTAGATAATAGAAAAATCAATGAAAGGAACTGAGAAATACCTAGTGAGATAAGGGAAAAGCCAAGGAAGAGTGATGCCACAGAAGCCAAGAAAAAATAGTTCAAGAAGAAACAAATGGTCAACTGTTAACTGGAGATCAAGTAAAATTAAAACAGTAAATAGCTGTTGAAATTAGCATTTGAGCATGGGGGTCATTTGTTCCAAGAGCTATTTCAGTTGAATGATGGAGTCATATGAGGAGAGACTGACTCTAATTGCAACTTTATCTTAAAAGTACTCCTCTTTTATTCTCCTCAATTCAGTGAATGCTACCACAAAATTATTCAAGTGGGGAAAAACCTAGGAGTTACTCTTGTTCCTTTCTTTTACTTACCTCCTGCATCAAATAGATCAACAAGTGTTTTTGGTTCTGTCTTCCAAAGTTATTCTTAATCTGTCATTCATTATTTTTCTCTTTCTCTGTGAAGGAGAAAAGACAGACAATAGACAATGTTTCCCAATAAGTGGATTGTGAAAGGGGACCAAGAAGAGGAATAATAGCTGTAGGGAAGTGTGCTTAGAAAAGCTGGTTTTCTAAAGTAAGGAGATTTTAGAATGTGTGTGCTGCTAGGATTTGATTCATTAAAGATGATGCAAAAGAGCAGACAATTGCAGGAGCCAAGTTCATGAGAAGTGAGCAGCAGTGGGAGCTAGTGTACAAATACAGAGGTTTGATATGAACAGGGACATTTCATTTATTGCAAGAAAAAATAGAGGGGGGATGGATAGAAGTCTAGCTGCAGGTAGACAGGTACATTTTATAATGAAAGTGGGAAAGCTTTACACGGAATCTATTTTATCAGGGTCATCATTTGAGAGGAGAGAATAAGTGGAAAGGAGGTGAGGCTGGAGATAAGGGCATCACTGGACAAAGAAGGAGATTTGAAATACTCATTTTGGATAGTGTCAGAGTAAGTATACAGTATAGTGGAATTGTGGAGTATTAAAGAATGCCATTTGTCATTTATGGTCATATATTTAGAGTGAGACAAGAGGACATTATTGTACATTATAAGACTTATACCATGTGGTAGGCAGAATAATAGAATGGGTAGGTCCTCCCAGATATCTAGGTTCTAATCCTTGAAACCCGTGAATATTACCTTATATGACAAAAGAGACTTTGTAAATATGATTAAATTAAGGATCCTGAGAGTGATTATTTTGGGTTTTCTGAATCTGTCCTAAATGTAATCACATAAAGATTACAATGCAATCTTACAAGAGGGAGGCAGAAGGAGATTTTGTCAGAGAAGAGAAGGTGATATGATGAGAATAAATTTATTTTATGCCACAAGGTTTGTGGTCCTTTGTTATAGAAGCAATAATAAATGAATATACTGCTATGCCATGAAGGCAGGGAAGATGATACAAAACTTAAACGGAAAGAAAAGCCTAAGGAGGTCTCTGGCTTTGTCTTTTCTTTGGTCTCATGACTCCATTTTGAAGGTGTGGAAAATGAGCATAAGGAGGATGCTGTTCAGGAAGAAGCCTGACCACAGCCCTACTGAACAGGATGAAGGACTCCAGGCAGATTCCTAGCTGTCTGACCACCCCCAAAGACAAAAGACACGGAAGGAAAAGTGGGATTGAAGTACACTGAAGCAGAATAACAAACTGCAATTTTATACTTGAAGAAGGAGCACAAAGTTGAACTTTAGGCATTTCATACCCAGGGTGAGCCTGCAGTTGTTACTCATGGAAATCTCAACAGAAGATAGACCACTGATGGCGAGGAGGATGTGAAGAGATGAGAGATGCGTGTATCTCCACTGAAAATAAGAGCTCTCTAGACACCTACAGAAATGTGTTCATCCAGACAGAGAGACTTTCCTCAAAACCTATGAATGTGAGGGCAAGATAACTAGAAGTAACCGGATAATACCCAAAAAGCTGAATATCGCCTCTTTAAGCCAACTCTGTCCCCCAAACGACAACAGAGCCACCAGATACCACCACTTCAGTCTGTGGAAGGCATCTCACTAAGTCAACAAAAGTCATCACCTCCCCCTCCTGCACCACCCCTACCAGCAGCCAGCCCTCCCCTCCCCCTCCTTCTCTCCTACTGGGACTTGGACCTTTGCTACCAGTACCTCCACCACCACCTGTAAGTGCTAGACTGCCACCACCTCCACCACCTCCTCTGCTGCCAAGTGCTGGGCCTCCTCCACTTCCTCCACCACCACGTCCCAACTCCACTGCTGTGCCCAACAGTGGGGGGCCTCCTCCTGCTCCAACACCCCCAGGACTTGCACCCCCACCTCCTCCTGGAATCTTTTTCAGAATTGGCCCTTCTTCTAGCCAATGTCCTTGGAAGCCAGCCATTGAGCCAAGTTGTCCCATGAAGCCTTTTGACTGGACTAGAATACAAATAAATGATAAAGAAAAAAGAAAGTCAAAATGCTACACCAACCTTTTGGGATTCCTTAGAAGAACCTGCTATTCAGGGTACTAGTGAATTTGAGTATTTATTTTCCAAAGACACAACTCAGCAGAAGAAAAAAACCTCTGTCAGAGACCTATGAGAAAAAGAACAAGGTTGAAAAGATCATCAAGTTATTGGATGGAAAACAATCTCAAACTGTGGGACTCTTTATATCTAATTTGCCTTTAGAAATGAAGGATATCCAGCAGGCCATTTTCAACTCTGTGGTTGATCTGGAGACCATGGCTGCCTTATATGAAAATAGAGCCCAAGAGGATGAACTGGTTAAGATAAGAAAGTGTTAGAAGATGTCCAGAGAAGAAGAATTGAAGTTGCTGGATAAACCTGAGCACTAAAGTCACTTGAACACTTTTCTGTTAGGCCAAAAGGAGAAGTGTGGTCTCTGCCTTCTTGCTTCCCAGCTCTGAATGATTGCACCAGAATTGTTAGGAAAAGTCATAGCACCATCATTCCTGTGACCTATTGTATGCAGCAGAATGAACTGACTGCTGGGAAAAGCAGCCAGGAGACTTGTATTGCTGGATGTGATACGTCTCAACCCCTTCCCCCCACCCCTCATGATTCCCCTTTCTCTTTTTTAGCAGCTTGTTAATTCCTCCTAGACTAAACATTCTGGCCAAAAGGGTAACCGAGGAAGGAAGTCATGCTCTGTTTAAGGTTCTGCCAATGCAGTTAAAAAGATGTCAGAATTCAAGCTGATTTTTCTAAATATTGTATCCAGTAAATGTAGCCTGAATGTGCCTGCTTTCCCCCAAATCCCTCCACCTGCTCTGTCCAATTGACATGTGACCTTTTCATCCTCTTTGCATGTGCTTATTTCTCTCTCCATTCACTGTCTAGGGTTGTTTGTTCTCTGGTTTGGGCTGTCGTGGCACAGCCTTTGAAAACCTAGAACTCTAATGAGGCACTGAATGACTCTTGCCTTGACTGGACTCTTGGGGTCTGCAAACCACAGATAAGCATATGGGGCACTGCAGCCCCTGAGCCCCACACAACCTTTCATGGCGCAGGACTAAGAATGTGGAATGGGTCCAGAATGGACAGAAAGATTCTTTGCCTGTTGTCACCTTGAGTGCTTCATGTCCAATTCAGGCAACTCTTCTCAGTGTGGAGATGAGGCAAGGGATAGAAACATAGAAGAAACTAAACAGTCAGGCTTAGGGTAGCATGTGAACCCTACAGACATCCAAGTTGCTATGGCTTGTATTAAAATTTTCATGCCTTGCCCTTGGGTCCACTAGAATGTCCCCCTCCCCTTGGATATCTGGGCATTCAGGTCCAGAAAAATATTGCTAAATGACTGGGTGGGGGATTTCTAGGTTTACTTAGTTATTGACAAGACTTCATGATAATTTTAGGAACCTTAGATGAATTATTCTCACATGGAGCATAGGCCAGGAACAACTCTCTACCCACCCCTCCACCGCCCCTCCCCCACCAGTTCTGAGTGAGTTTATGAAGCCTGGGAATATTGTGAATCAATGCAAATGGGGTTATAATGTAATATAACATAATATAATTAATTCCCACTAAAAAAAAAAAGAAACTAACATACTCCATTAATTAAATAATTTGTCTTCCTGTGTATCTTTAGCATCTCCTTATTTCAGGCTATTTCCTATTAGCATGTAAAAACATATTTAAAAGTCTCCTTTAGAAAGCAACAATATTAATAAACAAGAACAAACAAAAATGTTTATCTTCATTTGCTTAGCTTTAGCTACCAACCTATTTGATAGAGTACGTTTTACAACTAAAGGCTTTTATTTTTACCTTCTCTTCCTCACCTCTCATCCATTCCTTAATCTTCTGCCCACCGTCTTCAACATTTTATTCTAATAAACTACTCTCAGTATTCAGCAACAGGCTTTTATTCCTAATTCCAGTGTACTCTGTTCACTTCGATTTTTCTTACATTTTGGTTCATCAGTTGACTTCCCAATTCTGGTGATATTCTCTCTTCTTGGGTTCTACGATACCATTTTTTTCCTAGTTACTATTTTCCCTTCTTTGTCCATTCTTTAGTCTTTTCTCATGGGCTACCCTTTTAAAATTATTTCCCTAGTGTTCTTAACACAGCTCTGTTTTCTTCTCGTTCTACACACTGTCTTTGAGTAATCTTACCTATTTCCAAAACTTTCATTACCATCTGTATACTGATCACTACAACTTTTCTATCTGACAGAGTACTCACCTGGTCAAATATATGCTGTTCCTCTTTTCCTTGCTGTCACACGGAGGTGCCCTGAGTTGGAGTGACAGCCTTGGTAGTCCTGCTACACAGCACATCCATACTAGACTGTGGCAATTCAATATATTGGATACTGTGTCACTGAACTGAATTTGAGTCTGACTTTGCTCCTTTCTTACCTGCAATTGCTTGGGCAAATGGTTTGCCATCTCAATCTATAAAATAGTAGAACTCCTCTAAACTGTGATGATTAAATAAAATAAGGCACGCCAAGTACAAGGCCGAATACCTGGCACGAAGTAGGGGATTAATAAATGTTAGCAGTTATCATGACTGCTAGCTTTCTCTTTTCCTCTCTCGGTAATGCCGCTGCTGGTAACCACCACCATGGCACTTCTGTTGTGTATTACAGTTGCTGTGGTAGTTCTCATCTCTGCCCCTTTGGATGTGCGTGGCCTGCCGTTGCCACCCGCACTCCCCCTGCCTCTTGATCACTTTTCTTGTCACTCCTGCATTCTTTTTTCTGTTTTCTTTCACTTCCCTTGTCTCTACCACACTCTGATTCTGATAAATGATATTTATCATTATTATTTACAGTAAGAATGGGAGGGGAATGATCAGTATAGGCCTGCAGGCCTTCCTTTACTGAGGACAGCCTGGAAATGAAATTTCTTTAAAACATGTTAGTGACAGACGAACAGCAAACATTAATGGCATGTGCCAGTGGGAGAGTCATTATCTATGGACTGCCGTAGCAAAATGACTTGGGTGCTTATGGAAAACAAACCTAAAATCTATGAATTTATGTGGCATGTCCCCCCCCCCCAGAAATGTCATGTATACTACGTCACACTCCTTATTTAAAATGGAGATGTTCCATGCTAGAATAGCTCCTCTTTGGGTCAGCCACATGATCGTACGTATCTCTTGGAGGCTTCATTTGATGATATGGGCCAGTGTGTCCTGAGTGATAAGAAAGGCCTGGGAAGTTGTGTTAGTCATTCTGGATATTTCCCTGCTTTGCCTGTGCTGTTTGATTACATGTACCCTTGAAATCATTAGTAAAGCTTGTTACTGGGTAAATTTATGATTTGTGTGAATCTGATTTGACAACTCAAACCTTTGTGTTTTCTCAATATATATGGTGGGTTTTGAGGTGATTGAAGTTGCTAGAAAACTTCTCTCTAGATATCTGAGTCAATACTAGGCTATGATTCCAACATAACTATAATAGTTACAGTTCCCTTTCAGGCAATACATTATCACATGTAATTCAGCAAAGAAATGTGTAGACATGTGTACAGTGCAATATATAATCAATATATCTCTGGGTCTGCATAACGCCATAAGAGAGCAAATACCAATTTATCCAATGATCTGCTATTATAAAACTTGTAGAGTTTTTAACTATTAAAAATTAGAAATAATTAACTCATTTAGTCTATTTTTTTGAAGATTTTATTTATTTATTTGAGAGAGAGAGAAAGAGCAGGGAGGGGTAGAAAGGGAGGGAGAGGGAGAAAGAATCTGAAGCAGACTCCACAGTGAGCATGGAGCCCAACACAGGGCTTGATCCCACTACTGCGAGATCATGACCTGAGCTGAAACCAAGAGTCAGACGCTTAACGGCTGAGCCACCCAGGTGCCCCTAGTCTCTTAACTATTAGAGAAATTATTTCTATAGAAATATATGTATTTCTTCACTAAAATACATATGAATGAAATTTAAAAATAAGGTTAGCTCATTTTCAAAGCATCCCATCTTCTTTTGAAATATCTAGCCTGAACTCTTTAGGTATTACTTATGAGATGTCGAAATATAATACAATATATTTGTGTCTTTTTCTAAAGTTTTGGCTGTTACAATGAATATTACATATTTCTCAAGTGTGTTATTTTTGAGACAAATATGTATTCCATCATATTGTAATTAGGACCACAACATTTCCTAGAACGTTACTTACATCTTAATGAAAGGATAATCATGCTATGAAGCTTTATATTTTAGACATTACATTTATTTCTCTGTGGTTCTTTCACTTTGTGGAAACAATTTTAATTCTTTTTCATTTTTAATGCATCATGTACCAAATGAAAAAAGAAGTGTCTTAAATGAAACTGAGTGTTGTCTGTTGATAACAATTCCAATATCTGCATGAAGCCCCTTTTCTCTCCTCTTTTTACAGATTGTTTAAATTCTCCATTTCCTTTTATTGAGGATTTCTTAGATATTTCTTTAAAATTGCTTTTCTTTCTGCATCTTTTTCAAGATGATCTATATGTAGGGGCGCCTGGGTGGCTCAGTTGGTTAAGCGACTGCCTTCGGCTCAGGTCATGATCCTGGAGTCCCGGGATCGAGTCCCGCATCGGGCTCCCTGCTCGGTGGGGAGCCTGCTTCTCCCTCTGACCCTCCCCCCTCTCATGTGCTCTCTGTCTCTCTCATTCTCTCTGTCTCAAATAAATAAATAAAATCTTTGAAAAAAAAAAGATGATCTATATGTAGAGAGGATTACATCTGTAGGGACATGGGAATCTAAGAAACCATCTGGGTTCAAAAGAGAGGGGAGTCAATACCAATTACAATGTAGTAACAATAATAGTCCACCTTTGTATAGTCCTTTTAAATTTTAAAATATTTTTCATCAGGGCACCTCAGTGGCTTAGTCTGTTAAACATCTGCCTTCAGCTCAGGTCATGATCTCTGGGTCCTGGGATCGAGTCCCATATCAGGCTCCCTGCTCAGTGGAGAGTCTGCTTCTCCCTCTCCCTCTCCCTCTCCCTCTCCCTCTGCTGTTCTCTCTGCTTGTTCTCTCTCTCTCTCTCTGTCAAATAAATTAATTTAATTAAATTAAAAAATAAAACATTTTTTCATCATATCATGATACTTTATCATATATCATAATCTACAGCACACAGAAGCTGAGGTCTCCACGTGTTACAATTTATTGAATTATAAGGGAGAGCAATTTTACAAAATTAAAATTTCAAAGTGGATTTTCTTTTGATTCTTCTTTGGAAAAACCTACTTCCTTAGTTGATATAAGTCAAGAAGATTTAAGATTGGCCCTAAATAAAATAATTCCCTCGTGGGAGATGAAGTCTGACAGTAAGAAATGCTGGCACCCATATGCACTGATGTGGGCTCCTCCCTGGGTTTTGTCATGGACTGTGTTATTGTTCACCTGTATGTTCTGTCCTTCTCTGTGGAAAGATTATACCTGGCCATAAAATTGAACTCAGATGTACTCATATGTTGTGTTTTGATCAATGAAATGTGAACAAACGTGAAAGATGTTACTTACTGGTAGACTCTTTAAGAGTTGGCATATGCTTAGCCATTCTCTCTTTTCGCTTCTCCTATGATGAGGGGACATATTGTGTCCCAAAAGAAGACGTGACAAAGCTGCAGGCAACCAGCAGTGGACATGTATGATGAGGGAGAAATAAACCTTTGTGTTCTAAGTCACTGATATGTTGGAGTCATTTGTTACTGAAGCACAACCTAAACCGGCTTTGCTGATGCAAGTGTGTTCAGATTATTAGGGACTGCACTATCCTGTTCTCTAGTGCTACAACTTACTTCCTTTGTAATATTCTGACCTACTGTGGTCAGATGGCACTCCTTTTGATCTTCCATTGCTAAGAGAAAACCAACATTTAAAAGACTTTACTAAAACTAGGTGTCAGAAAACTGTGAAACAAACCCAGAATCTAGTGTGATTCCTCACAGTTTTACCGATTTCCCAGTTCCATATGGAGCCCCAGGATAAAAACATTTTGATACAAGTCTAGTCTTTCATTCCTACTCTTGGCTAGCAATTGAGTGGTCTTACCATCTGTGGCAGACACTGCAAACATGCATAGATCAGCTCCCCCTTCAAGAAAGGACTCATTGCCCAGCTGTGAGAACCATCTGTTAAGATTTTCAGGTCCACCCCAGTTTGAGCTGGGGCCATCTTCTCCCCAGAGTAGCCTCAGTAAGTGACTAAGCAAAATGTCCTGCAAGCACCTCGCCATTTCCGTTCAACAGGGGACTTCTTTAATGGGTGATCTCTGCTCTGAGGCTCCCAATTGGGCTGGCAGAGACTTTGTCAGATCTGCATTGCTGTCTGGCAGTTCTTCCTGCCCAATCTTGCTTTCTCCTGTTTCTTCACAGATACTACTTTCCAAGATAATTTGTACTCCTCACTTTGGCTTGGCATCTGCTTCTCAGGGGAACAAACTTGTACAATATTTACCTGCTTTATGAGAGTGCCTTCCTAGATATAAAGTCAGGACTGAACAAATAAACAACAACAACAAAAAAAACCCAAAAAGAATGTCCGCCCCATTCTCTTCTTCTATGGCTATTCTTCTCAGTGCCTGTCTCCTGTCTGTGTTTATTCACTGGGCAGTTTTACCATCAGCAGGATAATTATGCCTTAACACAAAACAGTAACTTATATAAGTCATACAACAATATATCGAAGTGTATATGCTTGGTTCTGTCAAGATTTTGAAATGAAATGTTGTCCTTGATAATTTTCTCAAGTGTAAAGTGAAGATAATAAAAGTAACTTCCCCATAGAGTTTCAGGAAGAATTAATAGCCACTGTTCCTTAAGTGCTCACTTTTTGTCGGGTTTTACATGTGCTAATTTGTTTCACTCCCTCAGCTGGTGAAGCAGGGCAAAGAGGATTAGTAACACACAGCTAGTAATAGTTTGAGCTGGGACTGGAGCCTAAACAGTGACATCATAGCCCATCACTTAACCACATAGCTCTACTCTCTCTCAGTGAACTTTGTAAAGAACTTAGCAACATGCCTGCCATGGATTTAAGCTCACCATTTGTTGGAGTAGACATTTGATAAATGTTAAACACTATGATTATTTATTCATTTTCAAAGTTGAAGAAAAAATAATTCAAATATAATTTGAAGGAAATAAAGGACATTAAAAAAAAAGCCAATTCAGTGAATTTGGACTTTATCTTGAGGGCATTGAGGAGTTATTGAGGAGTACTAAGATGGGACTGACATTCAGATTTATATGTTAAAAGGGCGACTCTACTTATAGTATGGTCAGTGAATTGAACTTGGCCATAAATGTAGGCAGGGAAATGGCGGAATTTATTCAGACTAAAGATTAGGGCAATCTGAACTATGGAAGTAGCAATAGGAATTGGGAAAAAAAAATTGAAACAAAATTTAGGAAACTCAAATTTAGACTTAGCCTTGACACTAAGTTGAATCATGTTAGTCTGGATATTTAATCCATCTGGACTTTAGTTTATTCATCTGTAGAAAGGAGTCATTTGGATGAGGTAAATGCTAAAGTTTTTTAAATTGTGTGGTATCTATTTGGAGAGAATGAGGGGAAATTTAGGGGGAAGGGAGGGAGGGATCAGAGTAGGTGTAATTGTAGGCATGAATGTAGTGGAAGAAATTTGGAATAACTGGTTTAGAAGATTTGTGCATTTATGGCATTCTTAAGAAAGCACTTTTTTTTCAGGCAAAAATCTAAATAGAGGGTATTTAACATCCCACTTTATGTTCTTCTAGTCTTCCAATGTACTTTTAAACTCCCTTAACATAATAAATATATTTTTAGTCGAAAAAAAGAGAACTTATAACATCTTAAAACTGTCACTTAAATATGAGGAAAGAGGTCAATCATAGTAGGGATGTCTGGTACTTTATTGAAAAGCATTAAGCAAGCTCCCAATAAAACCAGCTTTCGTTTAAAAAAAGATCTAGGATTTATGCAAATCCCCAAAACATTGGCAATCAAAGAAAATAATTTGCCATAGAGAATAGTGAATTGAATCGATTTCTCAAATAATACAGATAATTGTAGGGAAAGTAAAGAAGCAAGCTCCACTTTACTCTCTTGTGCTTTGGCAAATTGTGTTGCATCTGCTACAGACCTGGCAAAGTAAAGTGTATCATTTTGGAAATTGCTGCTGAGTGTGGTTATTGCATACTACCACAGCAGAGATTTCCAAAGTCATTGCAGAGCTGAGGTGACAGGGTCAGTAGGTCTTAGCACTTTGGGGGCTCTTTGTCAGTCTGCTGAATAGCTGTGACATCAACTTCACGAGGGAGAGTCTATTTTCATGTGGCAAAGCTTCGACAAATAATGGTTGAGTGAATAAAACTTTTGCTCACTTGTACTTTTATGATGTTTCTTGAGTGTTGAATTAAATGAGAAGTCTAGATAATAAATTGATTTTAAATTTTCATTTGTTATTCTAAAAATTGTCCAGAAAGAATCCATATTTTATTTTTAAAATATCAGTAAATGTAAATGTAGCAGTGAAGATAAGTGCAATAATATTAAATATTTATCCTAGTTTAGGACACCATCCCTTCTTGTCTGAAATACTAAAATAGTCTACTTACCTCACATTTTCCTTTTCTGTAGGCTTTCTACACAATGTAGCCAAAGAGATTTTTCTGAAATTAAAATCTGATCATGGCATTCCATGTTTAAATATCTCATTGTCTCACCTATTTAAAAAACAAAAAAACAAAACAAAAAACTTTAGTAGGTTAATTCATTAACTAATGCTATATAAGAAATCACATCAAAACTTTGTTGCTTAAAACAACAAAAAACCACTTCCTTTTCTTCACCATTTCTGTGGGTCCAGGATTCAGGAGTCGTTTGGCTGGATGGCTCTGGCCTGAGGTGTCTCTGAGGTTGTGGTGACTTGGCTGAAGCTGCAGGTAGATGAAAGCTTGATTGAGGCTAGGGTATCCACTCCTAAGAAGGCTCACTTATGTGGCTGTGAAGTTGCTGATTATAAGCTGCTTTCCCTCCATATGGCTGCTTGAGTGCCTTCACAGTGTGGTGGCTAGTTTACCCCAGAGTAAGTGATTTAAGAAAGCAAGGCAGAACTCTTCACTGATTTTTATGACCCAATTTCAAAACTTACTTTATCACTTCCACCATATTCTATTGTTCACATAGGTCAACATTGACTAATTGTGGGAGGGGATTTCAAAAGAATGTGAATAATAGGAGGTAAAGATCACTGGGTATCATCTTGGAGGCTGGCTATCATAGTTGGTTTTCAGTTTGAGATAAAGTCCAAACTCTAAGACATTGCTTACAAAACCTTTCATGATATGACCATTTCTTATACCTTCATCCTGCTACTCCCTGGATCATGCTCAAGCCATGAAAAAAAAATCCATATTCAGTTCTTCTAATATACCATACTATTCCCACTCTCATCTCAGGTCTCATATTCCCATCCTATTGATAGACTCACTCCTACTCATTCTTAATGTTAAGTTATTAGATATTACTCTTTTCTGAAAATTTCTCCTTGACTTCCTATTCATTGATGGGTGGCTTGGTTCTGTACCTCTATAATATCTTGTCTTTCTTAAATTATAATCTCTACCACAATTATTTTTAATGATTACTTTTTTCCTCCTCTCTATATATGCTAGTAGCCTTTGAGATCTATGAGGGAAGGGGCTTTGCATATTTTGTTCATCATTTTGCCTCACTGCCCATCCTATGCCTGAAATATAGAAATATTTATTGAATGAATGAACAATTATACAAATGAAAATAAATATCGATTCTCAGTAAGTGACATTCTTCTAATTTTATAATAAAATGGACACAATCTAATGGGTAAACTCATTTATAATTATTTTCATTTAACTTCTCTCTCTTTATAAACATTAAAGACAGAAGAGAAAAATCTAATGTAATATATATATCAAGACTAGGTTTTGGTTGTCTGATAACACTGGTAATTTGTTGATTCCAGAGATACATGTCCTATATTTTTCTTCCAATGATCCATGAAAACTAATGAAAATGATTTTACCTTTCTCAGTTACAAATTGGTACTCTGACATGAGAATCAATGAAAGCCAATTAAGATTTTCTACCAAATTAAAATATTTTTTTCTTTCAAAGTTGTGAAATTGCAATGTTGTGGTTAATATAGATTGAGTCAAATTTTTCATATCTGTGTAAATTTAGCACCACCTGTATATTATTTTTATATTCTAGTTTTAAGGATGAACAAAACATCATTTAACAAAATATAATAATTAACTGTACAAAACAAAGATCACTTAAAGACATCTCTATGAATCTGAAATGTTTTCATTAAATGTTACTAAACATGTCACTAAAGGTAACCAAATCAGTATTCACCGTAAAATATTCTATTCAGCATAGCACTTACATAAATAGTAGCACTTAAGAAGAGTACTTAAGTGGTAAAGTTTCAGTGAATGTTTTTAATATTTTAACAGCATTGGGATATCTATTTCTCCTGAAATGTTAAATGATAGATAAATGAGGGGAAGCAGGGAAGGGAATAGTTCATGTCCCATATTACTGATTGGGGTCTCTGAGTAAGGTCTTCATGTAGATTGATGTGACATCTGTAATACCAGCTGACTGAGCAGAACCTGGCTGGTTACTTGTCTTGCTTGTACTGATGTTTCAAGTAATAATGCCTCTGGAGGTCACATTTATCCTTTGCCATATAGATGGACTTATGTGACAGACATTTTCATAAAAGTTCCCCAAACTAGAACAATTACCTGGAACTTTACCAGTGTAGCATTATATAGAGCAAAAATTAGTACTTTATTTGATAACCAATTCATGGTAATCTGTGACCCTCTAATATATTGGCATCATTTACACATCACACAACCTGAATTTTTAAAAATTAACCTCTAATCATTTGTGCTTTGAGACATGGATATTGCAGGTATAACTGAAAAGGAAAGTGTGAGGCTTCTTTCTATCTATGATACTTATATAAGCTCTATTTATAGGAGGGACCATTTGTTCCAGATTTTAGGTATTTGTACATATTCTTGCAAATTCAAAAATAAGTTATGAAATTTAAAAAAAGGAAGAAAATCCAATATTTTGAGTTATGCCTCAGCTCATCAAATTTTAGACTATGTGTCACATACTCATGATAAAAGTCTTAGCTGATTAAACGGGGGTTCATTTTACTCTTACCAACTTAATGAATATTACAAAGAAATCAAGATGCTAGGAGGAAAAATAATACTACCAAAAACGAATATTATGGACCTAACTCTCTGGCTTTTGAAGTTAAAAAGATAGAATTTTATTAACCAATAAAGAAAAGTTATAAACAAATACGGAGACTATCGGGGTATGTACACACACACACACACACACGCACACACACACATACACACAAATCCTCATCCTCTAGCTCCTTCTAAAGAGTCAGAGAGTGTTAACGTCCATTTCCTTTAAAAGTTGATAAAGTATATTTGCTTTTATCATTTTTAAGTGCATTTCTTGGAAATACTAATTAGTTTAATCATAACCTAATGCAAATTTTTAACTCAAAGAATGCATTTTATTTTGAAAATAAAATTTACTATATTTTGTGTATATTGTTATTGAAACTACCAGTATGCAAGTTACTGTGCAAAATTTTCAAAGTTATGGGAGATGACATAAATATTGAGGACAACTACAGAATTATATTTAATTCATAAGCAGTTATTTCATAATTTTAGCCTCGTTTATTATATCTAAACTTAAGATCTCTTATGTCTTTAGCACCAGATTGTGAATATGTATGAATGTATTGAGTAATAATGTAACATTTGTCATATGCATTACAATTCAATATTCAAAAATGTACTTTGGGATGTGAATCACACTGTATGGATGTGCTGTGTTCATGTGTTATTATCAGGACACTGACAAATTGCTACTGCAAATGGTTGTAAATAAATATGACATAATTCTCTTAATAGACTTCAGTGAAATGGGTGTCCTCCTAAGGTCTAAGATCCAATAGTTTTTCTCTGAGGTGCTCTTAGTTTCATGGCAAAATTGCAGGGATCAATAAACTCAAAACTCAAGAAATCTATACTGTTTGTGTTAAGAGTTCATATTAAGTTCTGAGACGAGTATCGAAGTGACTCAAAATGTTGACAATGTGGTCAATTTTCTTTCCTCTCATCCTTATAGGATATGATTGAAATTTACCATTTAGTAAGTTTTTTAAATCATTAACTAATGATCACACTGTTTCCTCATTACATGCTAGACAAACAGAAGGTAAATATATAGCTTATTTTCAGGAACAATCTATTCTGGTGATTTTTAAAATTACAATGATACAAGAATTAAAAAAAAAAAAAGCTGTGGAAGTGACCAGAAATGTTTTAGTGTGTTTGCAATATGCTAATTATTCTAGATATTCCTTATAAAAGACTGCCCAAATAAATCTTCAGTTTCAATTTCAGTCAATAATTTTAGCTATTGATGTTTCCTTGGTGGCACAGGATCCTAAACAACTAAATTAGCATAGCCCAGTTTTCCAACTTATTGCCTATCATCCAATTTTCAAGTTGTTGGATTTTTCTCTCAGGTGTTAGAATGTGACTTTTGGATAAATTGTTTTGGCTAAAATTATCTTTAAATATTGGGTGGTAAATATGCGTTGGCTTGATCTGAAAATTTAAAATATCAGTATCTTAAATAATTTAGAATGTGTTTATTTTTCATTATAAAATTCATGCATGCATATATAAAGAAATATTTAGAAGTAAACAGAAAAATAAAAACTCATTTCCAGTTATCCTAACAAAATAATTATTAGCATTTAAGTACAATTTATTCTAATTATTTTTCTATGTTTATATACATTTTTCATATACTTGTAATCACTTGTTTATTTTACATATCTCTGTAGACTTCTAACACCATCTGTATCATCTAACACTACTCCTAATATATAGTAGATATTTGACAAGTATGATAAATTAAAAATATGAAATATATCCAGATGCCAAAAGAATGCATACTTATGCATACAGGTAGTAGGTGGTCCAAGGGTTTTTATGATTCTAGGACATACTGTTCTCACTATTATCTATGTAAATAACATTTTCAAGACCACAATGTGAATGGTGTCTCCTAGAATAGTGTAACACTGTAGCCATGTATGCATATTGATGTGTAATACATAGACAGACATACATAATACATAAATCACATACATGCATACATACATACATATAATAGCCGTAGGTGTGTGTCAATTTATTTATAAAACTATGGATAATAGCCTCAAAATCAAATCCATTTCACATAATATATTATTTATTTAATAAATATTTTTGTGCACTCATACTGAGCCAAGGCCTAGGAGAACAAGGTACTAGCGAGACAAATACTATTCCAATGCTCTTGAAAATATCATAGGTAATGGTGTAAGAGTGTTAAAAGGAGACTTCCACTGATATTGCAGCTTTAAAATGCTTAGCAGCTCTATGACTTCAGAGAGTAGTCAGGATACTTATCCAAACTGATACATTCCAAACTGAGATGTTGAATCATCTATGCCAGAATTGTAAAAGGTGGTGAGAGAAATGGGTCTGGTAATATCACCCACTGTCCACACTTAATTAAAAGAAGACTGAGAATTCATTCAAATTTGAGATTTAGAAGAGAGGATATTTTTGACAGAAGTGAGAGTCCTGTGACATTTGCCCTCGGTTAAGAGGAAGTCTCTCTCTCCCTTCCTGCTATACCAAATGAGGTTATCTACAAGAAAATCATTCTGAGAATTTGATTGAGTCCTCTAGATGTGGAAGGATATCAAAGCTAGTTTGTGATTTACTAAAAAAATAAAAAAGCGTCTTGAGGCAAGAGAATAGCTAGCTGCCGTACTTATCTGATGGCAAGGCAGGGAGATACTGCCCTGGGTGTGAAGGGACTCTTGTGATGGCAAGGGAAGGGTCATATTTCTTGTAGCTTGGTTGTGGATGCCACACAAGAGAGATAACATGAGAAGTCTTGAAAAGAGCTTTGTCCTGGATGACCTTCTAAAGGGACATAGTGACCACAGCAAAAAGAAGCTGGAAACAGAATACTAAGGGACATTGTAAGTTGCCTATATGGAGAGGAATCACAGTCTTAAAAAATAACAAATGGAGGTTACCAGTGGGGGAGTCTGAAGAAATTACAAGTACCTAAAAGACAAAAAGAAAAAAACAAAACCAGATTTTGGACCAGTCACTACAGGGTGTCAATGACGTGACAACTGTACCAAAACTTCCTACCTTGCCCATTTCAAGCCAAACTGAGAAAGAGAAAATTTAAAGTGGATAACATATCATGGTTTTTATATTAGAGTAGACTCAACTAGACATGGTATTTTTAATATAAACCATCTATCACAGGGACATTGTGAAAAAAGTATAGAGTTGTATTATTCTTGAACTTTCTCCAGCCTATTTCACTCTAGTAACTAGTCACAAAAAGCAATGACAACAAAATATCATAAACTCTGTGATATAGGAAATATAAGATGTTATAGGAGGACAGGAAGCTTTGCTTCTGGGTACCTAAGCTATTCTATGAGCAAATAGTCCATGATGGTAGGTGTGAAGAGAAAGTGACCTTGGGTCCATAGTAAATCCTGCATAAGATACTGACTATAGAGGTGTAGTGTCTCCAAGAACTGGGTGGAAAGACAGAAAACCAGGGGTTGATTGGGGTCAAAAAACTAGAAGGAAATCTATTTCTTATTCCTCAGAGGGTGCAGTGGAATATTCTCAATGTATTCAGCTTTCTCCCATGGTGTCTACCAGGAACTCACAAAAACATCCATAAGGAGGAAGAAAGCTTTAAAAACTTGTCAGGCCAAAAAATTGCTAAACCATCTTACAATTCCAGTCAGGTAAGAATTTTCATGCTCTTCTCATTTTTCCTTTCTTACTCCCCTTTGATCCTGGAGGGGAGATAGAAAAAGTAGCTAACAAGTGCTAGGGGTGGGCAGTAAAAGATCTTACAGTTGAAAACAAACTTGGAAGCCTAAATTAATTGTATGGTATAGGGAATTTATAATTACTAAATCAGTTTCTTTGATTTTGAAGTTACCCAAATTTTTCCATTCCCTAGAGTAGGAACTAACACATGAGGCCCCTATTATATGCCAACATGGTTTTAAGAGCTTTTACCTCTACTAACTCTTTAATCCTCACAATAGCCCCAGGATGTATGAATTGTAATATTCTGAATTTTATAGAGGATAAAACAGAGGCATAGTTAAATGACTTGCCCAAGGTTATATAATTTGTAAGTGACACACACAGTTTGGGAGTTAAAGCCAGGCAGTCTAGTTCCAGAGTACTGTACGTGATCCTAACCATTATTTTATGTGCTAGAAGTAAAGATAAATGTCCTGAATCTGCTCTAATTTTCATCAAGTACCTGACATAGGGAACCCTGCTTTTCCCTTAAGCAGGTTTGAATATATAGAGAGAAACAATAATAAAGTGGTTTCTACAATTTTAATTCCTTATTCAATGTACAGATTGCTTACTGGTCCTTCAGCTGATAGAAGCTATTGAAGAGTTCCTAAATAATTTTTCCTATGATGGAATATGCTTTTTTGTGTGTTCACTCTGACTACTGTGTATTTTGGTTTGGAGGGGTACAAGAGTGGAAGAAAATAGGTAGGTTAGAAAGACTACTGTGGACTGATAAGTGTCTGAACTAGGTAATGGAGATGGATAGAAGAGGAGAGATTCAAGATATAAGTATGAGATAGAATAGATAGGACCTAAGGATTGATTGAATGATGTGGGGTAAGAAAGAGTTATGTGTGTCATTGATTCTTTGGGTGAAAGAATACATCACAAAGTCAGAGTAAGGATTACATTAGATAATTCATGACAGACATTTAGCACCATGTACTATAAATGGCTAAGAAAGTTTGCTGAAGTGGGAATAGCCTGGGTTCTATCACCTTGCTCATGTCCTAGGGAAAGTGATATAAACCCTCTGGACCTTCTCTGCCTTTTCTATGAAGCACCAGTACCTTCCTCATGCTCTATAGAGGGATTACGAGAAAGGATTCCTATTAAAGAGATTAGCACAGTTCCTGGCATACAAAAGCTCTCGGTTAATGCTAACTTATTTTTTACTAGACCCTTTTCTTTTCATCTACCTAACATTACCAATATGGCCCTTTGAAGTAATTTCGACAAATCACTAAACCACGTGGCTATTCTAAAAGAGAAAGCTGGTATCTCATCAAGATAGTTCATTGCTCTTACGTAAATAGGAAAGATCCTTTAGATTTTGTTGTCTACTGACAAAACTGTTGTTTTGGCATGATACAAGTGCAGAGGATACAAAGATGTCACCCATTCCACATACATAATGGATGAAAATAATTAGGGAAGTAGGAAGATAATCAACAACTAACTACAATGTGCAATATTGTGTCAAGTAAGAAGTGAAAAAAATATACCAAGAGTTAAAATCTCCCACATCTATCTATTTGAGGCCTCTGATAAAGGTGTCAGATTCTGGGACATTTTTGATATTTTATTTTCTGTATTCCATACATGTTCTCTAATTTGGTTCTTTCCTTCATATTTAAACATGCAGTAAGTATGCTGAAGTCAAATTAACACTTTTAATTTTATTTCATTTTTATTTCAAATGTATGACATACTTATTGTTAAAACTTTGATTTTTCTAATTATGTAATGAGTTAACATGCAATAAAATATTCAATTTGTTGCAGAAACACTGTTCCACATATCAAAATGGTGACAGAGATAAGTGACTTATAGATTGATACACAATTCCATCATATCATGACTTGAACCGTTAATTAGGTGATATACAAGGTAATTTGTAGGTGTCAGTGAATAATATACAGAAGTGCAGGCTATAAACAAATCCCACAATTATAAGTTAAAAAGTGCTTGATTCTAGAAGAAAACCCCAAATTTGGATTCAAGGAAAAATTATAGGGGAGAAAGAGGTGAACAAAGATGTTTTCTTTAACCAAGATGGAGAACAAGAATCTTCCCCAACCAGGAAGTTGGTGTCTTAAATTGCTATTGTTTTGGCATCATTTATAATCATTTACCAACTGCCTTTTGAGGGTAAATCAATTAATCTTTTGGTAGTAATTCTTGTGAGGGCAATTTAACTTCTTTTCTTTATCATTCCTAATTACCTTTGAGATTAACTCTATACAACTTAAATCGCATTTTGCTACACTTTATAGATCCTGGGATTGTCTTGTCACTACGTTGTCATCCATATAATTCTGAAAATTTTATTCGCAATCTGTAGGACCTGGAGTAGTAAACACAGCCAGAATTAAAATGTATTGACAAGTGAATATGAGTTCTTTGATCTCAGTGGAAAACGAGAAATACGGTCATATATTCCTGAACTCCAGTGTTTTCACATTCTAAGCCTTTGAAGTTTTCCTTTCCTTTGCTGTACATCCTTTGGTTCATACTTTGTGCTTTATTTTTTTTTTTCCCGGTAGAGTTGGTTGATAGTCTTACAGTTGAAAAGACAGAGGTGTTGTTTACTAAAGATAGATTAATAAAGATAATTGTTTCTGTAAAGCCAAATACAAAAGCCAAAGAGAGTTCCACTCCATTAGACCAACTCTCCACATACTTCTATGGTATAAAGCAACACTTTTTGAACTTCAGTGTGCATGCAAATTCTGACTCAATACTCTGGAGTCCTTGAATTTTGTTTCTCTAAGTTTCCAGGTAGTGCTCTGGGGATCATACTTTGAACTGTTAAGATAACTAGGACAAAGGGAAGGCCAGGAGTATCCGAAATATTTTGCTTTACCGCTTTCAAATATCAGACATGTTAACATCTGTTATCTGCTAATGACCTCCATAGTAACTCTAGGAAGTAATGTTATCCCTAAAATGTGAGAAGATAGGGGCACCTGGCTGGCTCAGTTGGTTAAGCATCTGCTTTTGGCTCAGGTCATGATCCCAGGGTCCTGGGATGGAACCCCACATTGGGCTCCTTGCTTGGTGGGGAGCCTGCTTCTCCCTCTGCCTCTGCCACTCCCCCTGCTTGTGCTCTCTCTCTCTCTGTCAAATAAATAAATAAAATCTTTAAAAAAAAGTGAGAAAATAAACAGACACAGATACAGCAATTCAGAGTACTAAAGTGATCTCTCTATTCAATAAGCAAGATGTGCATTGTTGAATTACATAACTCCTGAAGGTCTTAGTTTCCATTTTGTAAAAAGAGAATAAAATATTTACCTCACAGGGATGTTGGAAGGCTAAGATATATGTAAAGTATCTAGCCCAGTGCATGACCCAAGTAAGTCCTTAATAAGTTATCTATTGTTATTGTTATAACTCCAATTTTAGCAGTATATTTTGCCGATCAACCAAGAAGAAAACTTAAGTGCTTATATTTCATATTTAGTGTTGACCATTAAGAGGTGATATAATTTGAATTATAGGTGTAATTGATAAATCTGTATTTCCATTGACCTGATTGGTTAAGATACTTAATTATATAATATCATTCTCCCTCTATAAATAATGAGTCTTGGTAATAACCATTCACTGCAAATTATGAATGTCCTGACTTATTCATAGTTTTCATTAGTCAGCACTGAGGCTTATAACTGTGTACTTTTTCTTATCATGGAAAAGTACAAATCAAGTAGTGAACCCTAGTATGCCAATCACTTAGTAATTTCAAGATTGCTAATTAGCGTCATATTGAAGTGGTAAGATTATCAGGGTATAATGTATTCATTTATGTTAATGACCCCTTATTTGATCTTATACAAGAATCACAAATTTCCTTGGAAGCAGAAAGAATGAAAGAACCACTAGAAGCTTTTAATAAAGTATTTATGCATTTAAATATGTGACTGACTTACAATCATATTGCAATCCTTTATTTTAAAGGAAATGATATAATAAAATGTAAAACACATTATTTTAAAAAATAGTTTTTTTTCTTTCTAAATGTAACTGATATTTCTTTCAGTAACTAAGATGGAAATCACCATAGTATAGGAAATGTCCTCTGGAGAAAAAAAAAAAAATCACACAAAAGTGATTAGCGACTAATTATAGTTTAAATTCTGTGAAAATAATTACATTCAAAGTAACAATTTTTAAAAATGGGAGATAGTGGGGAGTAATTATAGAACTGATGAGTGAGACTTGACCTCAGATTTGAAGGATAAGGTACAGGTGGATAGAGGACAGAAATGAACAACAACAACTTAGAAAATCACATCCCTTCTTTTTTTGGAAGAGCATGGGATTAAGGATCAGAAAACCTGCATTTAAAGTTGGTGCTAGTTTGAGCAACTGAGTATACATTTATTGGACCACATCATCTCATTTGTGAAATGTGAGATTTATAAAAGATGTCTTCCTAACTACTCCACAGTTCTTCACTTCTAAAATTTTAGGCCTAGCTATCCAGGAAGGGTGTGCACAGACTGCATGTGTTAGGCATTAATAGAAAATAGGACTGTGGACAGAGAGTGAGCCAAAAAAACTGTGGCAACCTTTAGCACCTAGTACTTGAAACAGAATTACTACCTGCTGCTGAGAATGGCAATAAAAAGGTCAGCTTAAAAGGTCAAAATTGGAATGTGGCTGGACAACGGAGCCAATGGACATCAAAAGACTGAGAAAGAAGTAAAAAATAAATGACAACATTGCAATAACTATATGAGTAACATGCAGAGATTGTCAGGTCAGTGTCCTCTGTCATCCAAGCAGAAGAACTGAGCTCTGGGTGGAAGCTGCAGAGCTATAAAGGAGAAATTAGGTGTCTAGACTTCAGTTCAGGAAACTCGATACAGTAAGGGTCATTACCAAGAGGCAAGGAAACATAAACTAAGTACTCAAGCAAAAGCCTAGGGTTGAGAAATGTTGAAATCCAGGTATGGAACCAATGACAAAGGTATTAATACTGATCCAGTATTAATGTACTAAAAAGTTGGTGACAGAATCAGCAACAAAGCTAACCTCAATTTTGGATTAAATTCCCCTGAACTAGTCTGCCTTATGCTTTTTCTCAGGTCTTGAACTGGGAGTGGGGAACATTTAAATTAACTAGCACAGCTGACTCTTTGGGGAAGTGGTCATCCATTTGGAAGGATTTTGAAAAGAGGAACATTGCTGATCTTTTCCTCCACCCCTCACTTTCTCTTTATCCAGGGCTGAAGAGTGAATTATCTGATTGGTAGTTTGAATTCCTTTCTTGCTCTTAATTTTATTTTCAGATAAGCTTTCTGAACTGCTCTCTCTCATTTAGTAAGGAGCCTATCCCTGAAGAGTTGTCCTGTGATTGTCTACTGTAGTCATTCAGTGATATTTCTTTTTTTTTTTTAATTAACATATAAGGTATTATTTGTTTCAGGGGTACAGGTCTGTGATTCATCAGTCTTACACAATTCACAGCGCTCACCATAGCACATACCCTCCCCAATGTCCATCACCCAGCCACCCCATCCTCACACCCCCTTCACTGCAGCAACCCCCAGTTTGTTTCCTATGATTAAGAGTCTCTTTGAACCATGAGAGACTATGGACTCTGAGAAACAAACTGAGGGTTCTACAGGGGAGGGGGTTGGGGGGATGTGTTAGCCCGGTGATGGGTATTAAAGAGGTCACGTACTGAATAGAGCACTGGCTGTTATACACAATGAATCATGGAACACTACATCAAAAACTAATGATGTAATGTATGGTGATTAACATAACATAATAAAATTAAATTAAATTAAAAAAAGAGTCTCTTATGGTTTGTCTCCCTCTCTGGTTTCATCTTGTTTCATTTTTTCCTCTCTTCCCCTGTGATCCTCTGCCTTGTTTCTCAAATTCCACATATCAGTGAGATCATATGATAATTGTCTTTCTCTGATTGACTTATTTCACTTAACATAATACCCTCTAGTTCCATCCACATTGTTGCAAATGGCAAGATTTCATTAATCATTCAGTGATATTTCAATAGGAACTCCAGATAAGGGATGAGGAAGCCATTGTTTCTGTGTATGGAAGTCATGCTCTATAATCTAGGCTACTCTTTCTATCACAATGTTCTGTCTATGTTTCTGAAATCTGAGGGAAAGATGGGTGTTATTGTTGTGCCCTGAACTTGCACAAAAAGCCAGATTGTCAAATCAGATTTATAAAATCAGACAGTTATCCTAATGTCAAATTTTACCAATAGTTTCAAGGATATAAGCAATCAAGAACATGGACAAAAGAAAGAAAGAACAAGAAAGAAGAAAGAAAGAAAGAAAGAAAGAAAGAAAGAAAGAAAGAAAGAAAG
>NC_058405.1:170100875-170303564 GCF_002201575.2 Neomonachus schauinslandi
AAGAAAGAAAGAAAGAAAGAAAGAAAGAAAGAAAGAAAGAAAGAAAGAAAGAAAGAAAGAAAGAAAGAAAGAAAGAAAGAAAGAAAGAAAGAAAGAAAGGAAGGAAGGAAGGAAGAAAGAGAGAAAGAAAAGAAAAAAGAAAGAAAAGAAAAAAGAAAGAAAGAAAGAAGAAGGAAAGAAAGAAGGAAGAAAAGAAAGAAAGAAAAAGAAAGAAAGAAGGAAAGAAGGAAAGAAAGAAAGAAGGAAGGAAAGAAAGAAAAAAGAAAAAAAAGAGAGGTCTAGGACACACTACATTTCTTTCCAGGTCTTTATTTGTTGCTCAGACATGCATTCCAGTCTAGAGTAATAGATGAAGTTTCTAGAAAGGATTGAAAATCACCTCACCTAGCAGGGATTTTTAGGTTATGAAATATCTATATTTTACAGCCAGATTATTATAGGGCTTATATGACATTTTCCAGAGAGCTATGCTTCAAAACCCCACAAATTCTAGGTTTGTCTATTGTAAACAGACCAAACCAGGGACATTCTGGTGAGAGAATTCTATAGATAAGGATTCTTTTCTAAATAAATGTCGTTCTTTTATTTACCAGGAAGTGATTTATCAACATGTTTATAAGAAGGATAACCCAGGTCACTTATTTTCTTTCCCTGAGTGTGTCTCTTGGTAATTGGAGAGAAAGATAAATCAGAAGCCACTGCTTTAATACCTTCCTTCTCAGATCCATAAAGTGTCCACAGACTGGGGTAGAGAAGTATAAGAGTAAGAATAGACATAGTGCAGTTTGTGGCTAAGCCAAATAACTATTATTACTCATTATGAGCAGCAGTAATATAAGGAAACTTTTGTCTCAGGAAGAAGAGCCTGATCAGACATTATAGAAAAGCTTAGGAGTGGCAAATGGGGATAGCTTGAGCAATGAATAGGCATCAGATAACTAGTCTGAACATTATAATAATAACAACAGCAGTGGGGAGGAAGGAGTGAAACCCAAAGGTGTTTTAAAGAAAAATGGCAGAAACTGGTAATTTTAACACTCAGAATAGAATAAAGGTAAAAGCAAAAGTTTTCCCTAAACTTCTAGTGAAGGGAGATGACACTGAAAGTGGTAAAATTAAAATAAATGGCATATTGCAGAGTAGGTCAAAGTCATGAAAAAAGGAATACTCTGAATATAATTGATGAGTGAGAAGATATGATAGTCATCTAAAAGGAAGTAAGCCAGATATATTGGGGGGAAAAAAAGCAGGATTGGAGAATATGTGAAATTTAGGAATTAGTTAGAAAATTCTAATAGTTGATTCAGTTAACAAATGTGCACTGAACATAATATTCTGTGTTATTTCTAGGCATAGGGAATATAGATGTGAGCAAAACAGCTACAAACAAAAATCCATGCCTTTCATTATTCAATTTTTGTGTGCCTTCCTAATCTCTAACTACTCCCAGACTCTGACCTCAGTGATACTGTTAACCCATGGGAAAGTCTGTGTTGTGTGGATGGAAGTCTTGGTTCTTGGGTTCCCCACCAAAGAGTTACATGGGGATCTGTGCTCAAATAAAGACAGCCAGAAGGAAAGTGGGCACTCTCAAGGTGGGAGAGCTGGCAGGCCCAGAGGTAGCAACTGCTCTGAGGCTACAGGGGCCCTTTCTTTTCATGTGAGGGAGGGGGGGGGACGTCTTGCATCTCAGAGGGCGTGCCCTCTAATGGATAGCCTCCAGTCTTGTGGGAGACTCCTCCCACGGGTTGGGAGGGGAAGTTTTTGACCCAGAAGATTTGTACCAGAACTGTCATGGCAGCCTTTCTCCAAGGTGAGTGAGGCTATCACTGCTATGCAAATACATTATAATGGATCTAGGGGTTACCCTGGGGCAGAGGTGGAAGAGGAGAGCATAGGCTCTGCACCTGTGGCTCTTGGTCTGGTAGCCCCAGGGTCTTATAAGCCACAAGGTTAAAATGTTGTGTCCCTGGGCTTCTAATGTATAACCTATTTATCACCATACTTCCCTCTAGCTCATGTCTAACTTCTGCCTACTTCATCAGTACAAACCACCCCTGTGGCAGTCAAGAAGTGATGGGGCATTAAGCCTGCTAGGAACAGCCCTCAATCAGTGATTGGCAGTAGTCAGTGCATAAATATTTCACTTCCCTCATCCCTAAAGTTAGATATCTCTGAAGGGAATGTGTCTTATACTGCAGAGGTTCTCTAGCAGAGTCCCCCACAGTGGTAGCTGGCTTAAGTACCCTTCATTAGCCACCTTTGCTTTCTTATCTTAGATTTACTATAGGCAAGGATAACTGAACACAACCTTTCCTACCCAAAATATAACTTACTGAATGTATTTAGCTATGGGAATACTTTAGAGATTATTAGAAGCTAATCTTTGCTTTAAAAAAAAAAACTAAGAATTTTAGCTGCTGAAAGCCATTGCAATTAATTATTGGGCAATATGAAAATTAGTTGGGATCTTGGCAGTTCCTGTCAGAAATGTGCCCCTACAGACATCACATTACGCTGGTCACTAATTGGCATTTGGCATTCACTTTGAAAATTTCAGGAGTTATAGCAGAAGCAGCCATGTCAAGGCTGCCAAGCAGTCATGACATCACACTACTCATGTCAAGATGAGTTGTGAAACTATTTGGTTTCACTAGTGTGATCACATGCAGGTTGTTTTAAAATGTCCAGCGCTGCTGGAGGAACTGATGAATCTGACAGAGGGAAAGCTCTTTATAGGGAAATTAGGAGTCTGAATGTCAGAGGCAAGTGTCAGATTGTTTTCTTCCAATTCACTCCTTTCATTTTAAGGATTCTCAGAAGATATTTGATGATATATACATACACTAGACATCCTGCTCTGCAAGTTTAATGTTGAACATATAATTGAGGCAGAATTTTATCTTTGGAAAAGTTTAGGGACATTTTTATGCATTTAATCTTGATATCAATCATAGTCTTTATGGTTGTTTTGATATGAATCTAATATTATCAAATCACTATCCTAAACTTCTCAGGACATAATGAACATACACTAAAATTTAAAATAAATTTGCCTGCCAGACATGCCTAAAGGAAATATGTCATTAGATTTCATATTATGTAGACATGTCAGTTTTCTAGCCAATTTCATTCACTTATTCATTCAACCAGTCATTTACGGGACACATAGTAGAAATACAGCAGTGACTGAAATATACAGTATAAAAACACCTGCCTTCATGGAGATTAATTCTATAGGAGAAACTGGCTGTTAAAAAATAAAAATGGTGACAAGTGCTGTGGAGAAAAGTATATAAATGAAGGGAGTGTGATGGGACATGGTGAAGTAGGTTTGGGGGCTTAAATAGTGATTTTAAACAAGGTGGTCAGGGTAAAACACCAAAAAGATGATTAAGCAAAAACAGAAAGAGATGAGAGAGTGAGCCATGCCAGCATCTGCTTGTAAGCACATGGCAAACAGAGGGAAAGTGATACAAAGACGCTAACACAGCAATATTTCTGCGGAGCAGTTAAGCCAGTGCCACATGGAGAGAAATTAATGGGGAAAGGAGTAGTAGGAGATATGGTCAGAGAGGTTGCAATGGGCCTGATCATCCCTTTCTAACATCATTGGTTCTTAATGTGAGCTATGTGGGAAGCCAGTGGAGGATGCTGAGCAGAGGAATGACATGAACTGACTTAAATTTTAGAATCATCAATCTGGCTAAATGTTAAGAATAGAAATAGAGTGTATTAGATTAGGCAAATGGCTGTAAAAATAAATAAATAATCTTCAAGTCACAGTGGCTTAACATAATAGCAGTTGGTTGGTTTTTTTGCGGGGGGGTTGTGTGTGTGTGTGTGTGTTTTTTTTTTTTTTTTTTTTCTTGTTCAAAGAACAAATAAATGTGAGTCTTCAGGCAGAGAAGCACTCAGGGTAGTCAATGAGGGACTCAGGTTTGGGTATCTTGCAGCTCCCTCAGTCCCAGCCCCAGAATGTCTGCTGCCTCTCTGGCAGTCAGAGGAGGAGAGGAGAACCCCTGAGAAGCATAGTATTTTCACCAGTAATTCCATCAATAATTCACTGGCTAGAACTCCATCACGTGGCTGTACCTCACAACAAAGTAGGCTAGGAAATGCTGTCTAAATCTATGTTCAGGAGGAGAAGGAAGTGGGTTTGGAGAACAAATTATAGTCTCTTCCACAGGGAACAAGAGCAGATAAAGGGACCACAGTTAGGAGCTTGTTGCATTTATTCAAGAGAGAGAGAGATGATGGCAGCCTCTACTGCAGTGGTGGCAGTGGTTATAGTGAGATGATGCATGGAAGAATTTCCAAAGCTCTTCTTACTCTGTTTTTGGTAGTGAGCAGGGGATATTAGTAGATGCTATATGACAACTTGTTTCAGAGATCAAATATGATTGAGAAGTCCTGGATTTTTCTACAGAAGGTTTCTTACAACTTTTATTAAGCTTAAGAGTATTTTGTTTGTTTTATTGCTTAAAGATAAATGTAATAGGCAATTGTTTAAAAGAATTCTCCAGTATTTTTTTTTTAATAGACAATGTCACATAGCTAATATTCTATAGAATATTCTTTGGGAAGAGAAATGAATTATTGTTTAGAAGACAAGCGTTTGGTCTTTGATATATTTGGTCTTCCTGTGTGACTTTAAGTGACTCTTACCCTTTTCAAAAGTTACTCTTCTTCTTCTTCTTCTTTTTTATTAGCACTATTTTTTGTTTTGTTTTCTTTCTTTTTTTATCATTTAATTTTATTTTATCTTTCATCATGATAAGTGTACTCCTTAATCCTCATCTCCTATTTTCCCCATCCCCCCACCCAGCTCCCATCTGGTAACCATCAGTTCGTTCTCTATTGTTAAGGGTCTGTTTCTTGCTTTACCTCTCTTTGTTTTTTTAATCTTTGTTCATTTGTTTTGTTTCTTAAATTCCACATGTGAGTGAGATCATATGGTATTTGTCTTTCTCTGACTGATTTATCTTGCTTAGCATTATATTCTCTAGCTCTGTCCATGTTGTTGCAAATGGCAAGATTTCATTCTTTTTTTATGGCTAAATAATATTCCATCACATCTTCTTTATCCATTCATCTATCGATGGACACTTGGGCTGCTTCCCTAGTTTGGCTATTGTAAATAATGCTGCAATAAACATAGGGATGCATGTATCCCTTTGAATTAGTGTTTTTGTATTTTTTGGGTAAATACCCAGTAGTGAAATAACTGGATTGTAGGGAAGAATTTACTCCTCTTGATTCTGAAATGGCTATATTAACACTCAGACTGCTTTCTTTACAGAGTTATGCAAATTGAATAAAACATTGTACAATCAAACAAGGTAAACATAAAGGATTGTTATTATAATTCTTGCTATAGCTAAGAAAGAGCAGAGTACATGGAGATACAGAGTTTTTACCACAAGCAGGCTGGATGCCTGACCATCAGGGAGTCTTACAAGATATTATTATCTTGACAATAGCCAGGTGGTCCTTAGCCTTTTACACCTGGAATTGATTAAATTAGATTTGCAAAGCCAAACTCTACTTACCAGCTCATAATATAAAGCTGTATATAAACAGGAATTAAAACTTATTAATTTAAAATAGTCTGGGACCACTATGCTTATGTTTACCATTCATGACACCCTCTTTCCAATATAAGGGTATTTAAGAATGCCAAGTAAAGAGTTAGACACTTGTTTAATGAACACAATGGATCAGAGAGAAACAGAGTAAGTTTGCTATGGTTGATATTGTCTTCAGGCCTTCTTGAAAACTGAACTAGATAGCCCTTAGCTCTAGAGTAAGCATACCCCCTACATGGTATGTCTAGATCAACTTTCCATTATTGGTCTGAGAGGATACCTCTTTTCTAAGCCACACAAACTGAGCAAGTTTTTCAGCTTAGACTGTCTTGCTATAAATTGGAGAATCAAGGATACGATTTTCATTTGGTAAATCATAGTCTCTTTCTACTTGTGGTTTCTTGCAATTATATTGGGTCATCTGGGAATGCCCAATGGCCTGAATCACTCGTTCACAGTTGATTAATCTTATCCATTATGCCAGGCTTAAACAGTTAACTATTAGAGAAGTCTTGTTTCTGATATGAAAGACCTGAGATGTAACACTAATGAGGGAAAGACCCGGCCAAGGAGGAAATGGTAGTGGTCATGATTGATGCTAAAGTTAATGAAATATATTATAAGAATTTTATAGTGCAGGGGTGCCTGGGTGGCTCAGTCGTTAAGCATCTGCCTTTAGCTCAGGTCATGATCCCAGGGTCCTGGGATCGAGCCCCACATCGGGCTCCCTGCTCAGCGGGAAGCCTGCTTCTCCTTCTCCCACTCCCCCTGCTTGTGTTCCCTCTCTCGCTGTGTCTCTCTCTGTCAAATAAATAAAAATCTTTAAAAAAAATTTAAAAAAAAGAATTTTATAGTGCATATAAGGGAAGTCAGGAATCAAAATACAAATATAGAACAATGATTAGCATACTTTGACTATAAAAGCAACTGCCTGCCCTCTGTGCAGTGTAATGTCAGACAATTGAATGGCTTGGCTGCATTCATTCCATCACTTCCATTTTATTTGTTTCCCTTTACTTTTGAAAATAATTTTACTGAATATGGAAGCATTAATTGGTGGCTTTTTCTTTCAACACTTCCAGTATTTCACTCTGTTTTCTTCTTGCTTGCATGGTTTATGACAAGAAATCTACTGTAATTCTTACCATTGTTCCTCTATAAGTAAAGCATTTTTCCCTGTAGTTTCTTTCAAGATCTCTTTGTCTTTGGTCTTCTACAGTTTAAATATGATATATTTATCCTATTTGATGTTCTCTGAGCTTCCTGGATATTTAGTTAGGTGTCTTTCATTAGTTTTGGGAAGTTCTAAGTCATTATTATTTCAAATGTTTATTTGCTCTGTTCTCTCTTTCTTCTCTTCCCGGTATTCCAATTATGTATATGCTATACCTTTTGATTGTCCCATAGTTCTTCAATATTCTATTCTGGGTTTTTTTTTTTCTTCATTTTTCTCTCTTTTTGCATTTCAGGCTGAGAAGTTTCTATTGACCTATCTTCAAGCTCACTAATTCTTTTTGTTGCCATGCTGAACGTACTGACGAGCCTAAGAACTAAAACAAATAGGTATTTAGTGTGAGGATTTATATTATTCTGGCTAGATGTTGGGCTGTGTTTAATGTTTGATGTAGATTATAGGCAATAGAGTACCAGAGACATCAAATTCCACTAGAGAGTTCTTTTTTTTTTTTTTTTTTTTGACTTTGGACTTTTCTAAATACTCTCTTCACAGTAAGCCTGTGTTTTGCAACTTTTTCAGCTATAATCCATTATTATTATTCTGAAGTCTTGTTGGTGTGATCATAATATATGCAGGAGGTAGTGCCTTCTGTAATCTTCAGATTAAATCTGTTTTCATGTAGTTTTGTGTTTTGGGATGTGACCTTCACAAACAAGTATGTCTCTAGTGATATAGGTCTTTTTATTCCCCACTTCCCCAGCCTGTTACTGTCTTCCCTGGCTGTCGTATTCCAATATGTTTCCTTGAATCCCACACTCATCATGACTATGTCCCCCACTCTTTGGTGGGACCAGAAAAATGGAAGAGGTTGGAATGAGAGGACTTTTCTTTCTCCACTTAGGATTTAAAAAAAGGTCTAAGAAAGTGTTTTTCCCTAGAGAATAGACCTGAGTATACTTCACAATGATTATACCTTCACTGCAGGCCAGAGGCATGAAGGGATTTTTCTTAGATCTTCACTGTGAGAACATGGTGATGATCCCGGAAGTGAAGCCAAAGAAAATGTGAATATATCTCTATAGAACTATGGCTCCCAGGAGTTTCTCACTCTCAAGCTAGTCCATACTTAGCCTCTAGCAATTGACCAATATTACCATTTAAGTGTTTTTAAAAATCAAATTATGGCTCCAGGGGCTTCTGTTTCAGGTGAGACTGTGGTTGTTTTCTTCTGGATGAGCCTGTGTCTCTGGATTTAGGGGTGGTAGTTTGTCCTGTGACTTCAATTTTCTGATAGGCCCAAGAAAAATTATTAGTTTCAGTTTGTCCAACTTTTTCTTGTTGTAAGAAGGAATGATGACTTATTACCTCTTCACACAACAGAGATAAAACCAGAAGTTTCTTATTCCTTTTTGTAACTACTATTGTCTTCCTTGTTTTGGGAATGGGTCTCTAGTGAAAAAAGAAGTTCCTTACTAATCCTCAGATTTACTAGGGATAAAAGTTAATATCAGACTAGACTTGCCATGATTCTCTGTGGATATAACTTCTGTCTCTTCATCATCTAAATTCCGGGGACAGTTCAGTGTAGGCCTACATTTTTGACTTAGACATTTAAGCACCTGGTTGTCTAACAGGTTATCTGATAGTTTTTATTCTTGATTGAGCAATGGGAGTGAGGATTGTAAGTATAATAAAAGGAAATTGGCCATAAACAAGGCCCAGCAAGCAAAGGGAAGAAGGGCTAGGTGAAAACCTTCATTTACCCTCAACATTTTAAATTCAGTTCTTAGCTGTTGGTTATCTATTCCTATAAGTGAGAAATTACGTTTGTCCCCCTCTTTTAAGTGACACTTATTTTAAATGAGCTACTAAAACACAGGCAAATTAGAGATAAATTATATGAAGAGCCAACATTTTTCCTTCTTCAAAAAAAATGAAACTAAAATAAAATAGTATAAAATATGCTACTAAATATGGACATGTTCTTTTAAAAATACTAGAAATCATATGCTTACAGTATAAATCTTTAACTTTACAGATTTTATAGAATCTTAAATTTTCAGAGTTATAAGGAATCTTAAAGGCCAGTTTCTTTTATGAATTTATATCATTAGTTTTATCCAAGTTGTAATAAATGGGCTATATGCAAAAAAAATCAGTATGTTACTTATTCTTCTTTCTCATTATTTCTCATTCTTTTATGTGGATTTGATTGTGCCTTTTTGATGGGAACATGCATTTCTTCAGTTTCAGTATCATTATGAGCAGACAGTGTGCTACTGATTGTTCAAGTGATTTTTAAGTCTCTGGAAAAGTAGCATTTAATCCAATAAATTCTGTAGTAGTTAAATCAGATAAATAAAATTATCGATTTGTGTTACATATGATGTTAAAATTTGACTCTTCATCCTCCTTTTCAGTATGTCTCAGCCTTTTTTTTTTCATTATTCCCCCCATGATACCTCTCAAGATAGTTTTTCCTGATCACTCCATCTCCCATAAAATTCTATTAGTACTACAGATATACTATATATCTGTGTAGTACTGTAGACCCTGAGAGGCTCAGAAACCATTGTAATATCTAAGAGTTTTGCCTCCTTTCTATGAACCAAGTTTCATGCCTTGGACATGCTATTGTCTTACTGAGAGTACATGCCCTATTTGACTAGTAATAATAATTCATTCATCAAGCATCTAACAAATTTTAAGTGCAGGTTCTAGAGTCAAGCTATTTAGCATTTTAACTCAACTAATTAATCAATGTGCCATCATGAGTGATTTATTAACTCAATATTCCTCAGCTTTTCCAATTTAAAATAAAAATAATGGCACCCAAATTTGTTAAAATAACATTGACTGCCATAACAAAACCTCTAAATGTCTGCTCTTTTAAATATGATAGAAGTGTATTTTTCACTGTTGTGAATTCTAAAAAGAGTTTTTCCTGAGTGTCATGTTAGCACTGTGCCAGATACTGGCTTCTGCCATCATGGGCTCCACCAATTTTAAGCCTAGACATAGCTTCCAAGATTGCCTTGGGAGTTGATATCCAGCCCTCAGTCAAGACAAGATAATTGAGAATTGCCCATAGGAAGTCTTATGGGCCAGTGTGGAAGTGGTACATGTTACTTCTGTCCACATTCTATTGCCCAGAACTCAGTCGTATAATCACAGCTAACTGTAAGGTAGGCTGGGAAATATGTTTCATTTCTATGTGCAAGGAAGAGAAGAGATGAATTTGGTTAACAGCTAGTCAGTCTTTATGATGGCAGCTATTTTATAGCATTGTGGGAATTATTGAGCTATTTAAAAGATATATAATGTTTAGAAGAGTCTAGCATTGTAACTAGGTTCTTTAAAGGGATATTTTGAGAATTATGGATGGAGTATAGAAAATAAGTTTAAATACCATCTGATACAGATGGAGTTGAGATTTATAAAAATTAGGTAATTTATTTGGTGTTACTAAGGTAGAATTTGAACCCTAGCTAATCAAACTTTAAAACTTGTGTTGTTGTTGTTGTTTTTTCATTATACTGTGCTTACTCCACTCATAATTTAATTACTTTTATTTGCTAAAAGGCACTCATATTTTCACTAATAAATCAAGGGCTCCTTAATAATGTGACATAAATAATTAAACCATTTTATAAAATGCTTTGGATTATCATAATAAAGACAATGCAGACAGCATTAATTCTTGAGTTTCTACTTATTATAGGTACAATTTTTAATAAGATGACAACTGTGGAGAGTATGTTCCAGAGAGGTAATACATAAAAACGACACATTTTTAAAAATGAAGATCTTAGTACCAAATTGAGAAATAAAGTCCTCTGAGGATATAGAAATTAATCTGAGGTAAGCATGTCTTTAAAAATTCTGTGGATCTTTTTAAAAGTCTCAATATAAGGAGCCCTATAAGGTTACCTAACATTTTATCAGTTTCCAGTTGGCTCCCTGTGTCATCAAGATGATATTTTGTTATAGATTTAATTTTTTTTAAGATTTTATTTATTTATTTGAGACAGAGAGAATGAGAGACAGAGAGCATGAGAGGGAGGAGGGTCAGAGGGAGAAGCAGACTCCCTGCCGAGCAGGGATCCCGATGCGGGACTCGATCCCGGGACTCCAGGATCATGACCTGAGCCGAAGGCAGTCGCTTAACCAACTGAGCCACCCAGGCGCCCCATAGATTTAATTTTACTCATTATTTTATATAAAGATTCTGTTAATTATGACAATTTTATAGCTGCTAACTTTTCATAAAAATTCTGATGAAATAAAACTTAAAGAATACATGAAGATAGGAAAAAAAACTACACCTTAACAGTGATCTATTTACCTTCTACTAGTTTTCTTCATGCATACATGCTTCATGTCTTTATAGTGCATTTATAGCACTTACCTCTTTGTATTCTTTGTTGTTTTCTAGTATACAATTGATCCTTGAATAATTAATACAGGGGTTAGAGGTACCACCCCCTGTGCAGTTGAAAATCCATGTATAACTTTTAACTCCCCCCAAATTTAACCACTAATAGCCCACTACTGAGTGGAAGCATTACCAATAACATAAACTGTTGATTAAAACATATTTTATATGATACATGTATTATATACTGCATTCTTACAATAAAGTAAGCTAGAGAAAAGAAAATATTAAGAAACTCATATAAAGAAAATATATTTACAGTACTGTAAAAAAAAATCCATGTGTAAGGTGGACCCATGGAACTTAAAGTTGTGTTTTTCAAGGTTCAACTGTAGTTCTGTATTTCTATAAGGGTCTTTAAAATGGCCATTTTTAATGGCTTTAAAACATTCCCTTATGCTGTTGTATAATTGGGCACATTTAACCAATACCAACTTTTTAATTTTTCATCACTTATTCTCAAGTGTAGATTCTTTTCTTAGCATTAATAAACATAATTTGAGAAGTTATTTTCAATTTGTGTCAGCATGACACTTTGGCTTAATTCCATCTTTACTCTTCCTAGGTATTGCTACCTACCTTTTTTTTTTTTAATAAATTTTTTGCTGTTTCTTTTCTTTTTTTAATTTTATTTTATGTTAATCACCATACATTACATCATTAGTTTTTGATGTAGTGTTCCATGATACATTGTTTGCGTATAACACCCAGTGCTCCATGCAATACGTGCCCTCTTTAATATCCATCACCAGGCTAACCCATCCCTCCACCTCCCTCCCCTCCAGAACCCTCAGTTTGTTTCTCAGAGTCCATAGTCTCTCATGGTTCGTCTCCCCCTCCGATTCCCCCCCTTCATTTTTCCCTTCCTACTATCTTCTTTTTTTTTTTTTTAACATATAATGTATTATTTGTTTCAGAGGTACAAGGAGGGTATATGCCATGGTGAGTGCTGTGAATTGTGTAAGACTGATGAATCACAGACCTGTACTGCTGATTCTTTTCTTAACTATAATTAGTCATTCATGGAGTTTCTTGTGTGATCCTCTCCATTGTAATTTACATTCTGTTCTCTTTCCAAACACTCTCCATGAACTTTAGCTTTCAAACAGTATCCTGTTTTTTGCCTTATAGTGCAGTATCATCTTGGGTTGCACTAGTCATGATTTTGTTGCCTGTAAATTGATTACATTCCAGAATCTCACTGTTTATCATTTTGTAGAGCCATTAGAATTAAGTATAACATGTTGAATTGCCGACAGAAATTGTTCAGAAGATAAATAAAACATGTAAGGTTGACAAGTGATTTACCTGTAAAAGATTTTTCACCTTCCTTAAACTATAATATATATAAAGATCACACATTAATTTATTTTTAGGGGGTAATTTCATAACGGTGTTAACAATATTTTTGACATATGAAAAATATAATGTTGGGAATTGTCACTATAAGGTTTTAAAAAGTAGAAGGCATGGGATATATATCAGACCTCATACTTAATATAGAGATACCATAAAATGTTGATCTCAGAGCTTTAAAATTTTTATCACCAATTTCTGGTATTAGTTTACTATTTATTATTATTAGTTTGACACATTTAAAAGTTTACCCAGTGAAAAATATGGTAGTTATAATGCTGCTCATCTATTATTACCAACTCTCCATTTTCTGGGCACATGGTAGGAATATACTTTTTGGCTCCTTTATTATGGGGTAGGGCTATAAGACAGGTTTTGGCCAGTGAATTTGAATAGAAGTATGTGCCATTTCTGGTCAGATTTCATTGACAAAGTGAGATTTTTATTTTTGCCTTTGACACCACAACTAGCCTTGTTACAGAGAATGGTTGCTCTGTCATCATTGGTCTTTAGGCATTTATAGGACAAGCGAGAAATAAACCTTAGTTGATTTAAACCATGTGACTTTGGGATTTTCTGTTACTGCAACATAACTAATGATTTTCTGCTTATTACAGAAAAGTCAATTGTTGGTTGTTTTTGAATATGTATATATAGAATTTTGCTTATCTAATTATTCCTAGTAGCAATTTATGCCAAATGATTAATGTAGAGTTCTGATTTCAAATTATTGATTTCTTTCCTCTGTTATCTCAGTGAGAAAAGATGGTTTGGTTAATTTGCCTTCCTATAACTTATTCTCTAAGTTAATTTTATAACTGCTTATTTTATAATGTAGATTTCATTGTTTTTATAAACTTTGGAATTAAAATGTGTCTTCTACCTAGCAATATTTCATTTGCATAATGAATGCACTAAATTAATGAATGTACACCTATTGCTTTCTTTTTAAAAAAATTTAAATTCAAGTTAGTTAACATATAGTGTAGTATTGGTTTCAGGAGTAAAATATAGTGATTCATCACTTACATATAATACCCAGTGCTCATCACAAGTGCCCTCCTTAAGGCCCATCACCCATCTAGCCCATACCCCCACCCACCTGCAGCAACCCTGAGTTTGTTCTCTATAGTTAAGAGTCTTTTATAGTTTGCCTCCCTCTGTTCTTATTTTTAGTTCCCTTTCCCTGTGTTCATCTGTTTTCTTTCTTAAATTCCACATATGAGTGAAATCATATGGCATTTGTCTTTCTGTGACTGGCTTATTTTGCTTAGCTTAATACCCTCTAGTTCCATCCATGTCATCATCTATCTATCTATCTATCTATATACACCACTTCTTCTTTACCCATTCATCTCTTCATGGACATCTGGGCTCTTTCTATAGTTTGGCTATTGTGGACATTGCTGCTATAAACATTGGGGCATGTGCCCCTTCAAATCACTGTGTTTGTATCCTTTAGGTAAATCCCTAGTAGTACAATTGCTGGGTTGTAGGGTAGTTCTATTTTTAACCTTTTGAGGAACATTCATACTGTTTTCCAGAGTGGCTCTACCAGTTTGCCTTCCCACCAACAGTGCAAAAGTGTTCCCCTTTCTCCACATCCTTGCCAACATCTGTTGTTACCTGGGTTGTTAATTTTAGCCATTCTGAAGAGTGTGAGGTGGTATCTCATTATGGTTTTGATTTGTATTTTTCTGATGTTGAGTGATGTAGAGCATTTTTTCATGTGTCTGGTAGCCATTTTATGTCTTCTCTGGAGAAATGTCTGTTTGTATGCCCATTTCTTAACTAGATTATTTATTTTTGGTGTTGAGTTTGATGAGTTCTTATAGAGTCTGGATACTAGCCCTTTATCCAATATGTCATTTGCAAATATCATCTCCCATTCCTTAGGTTGCCTTTTAGTTTTATTGATTGTTTCCTTTGCTGTGCAAAAGCTTTTTCTCTTGATGAGGCCCCAATAGTTCAGTTTTGTTTTTGCCTCCCTTGCCTCTGTTGAGGTATCTACTAAGAAGTTGCTGTGGGTGGGACGCCTGGGTGGCTCAGTCGGTTAAGCGTCTGCCATCAGCTCAGGTCATGATCCCAGGGTCCTGGGATCGAGTCCCGCATCGGGCTCCCTGCTCCGCGGGGAGCCTGCTTCTCCCTCTGCCTCTGCCTCTCTCTCTCTCTGTCTCTCATGAATAAATAAATAAAATCTTAAAAAAAAAAAAAAAAAAGAAGTTGCTGTGGTCAAGGTCAAAGAGGTTGCTGCCTGTTTTCTCTTCTTGGGTTTTGATGGTTTCCTGTCTTATATTTAGGCCTTTCAGCCATTTTGAATTTATTTTTGTGTATGGTGTAAGAAAGTGGTCCAGTTTCATTCTTCTGCATGTCACTGTCCAGTTTTCCCAACACCATTTGTTGAAGAGACTGTCTTTTTTCCATTGGGTATTCTTTCCTGCTTTGTCAAAGATTAGTTGACCATACAATTGAGGGTCCATTTCTGGGTTCTCTATTCTGTTCCATTGATGTATGTGTCTGTTTTTGTGCCAATACTATATTATCTTGATGACTATAGTTTTGTAATATAGCTTGAAGTCTAGGATTGTGACACCTCCCACTTTGCTTTTCCTTTTCAACCTTACATTTGCTATTTGGGGTCTTTTGTGGTTCCATACAAATTTTAGAATTGTTTGTTCTAGCTCTGTGAAAAATTCTGGTGTTATTTTCATAGGTACTGCATTGAATGTGTAGATTGCTTTGGGTAGTATAGACATTTTAACAATATTTGTTCTTTCAATCTGTGAGCATAGAATGTTTTTCCATTTCTTTGTGTCTTCTTCAATTTCTTTCACATGTGTTGTGTAGTTTTCAGCATACAGATCTTTCACCTCTTTGGTTACATTGATTCCTAGGTATCTTATGGTTTTTAGTGCAACTGCAAGTGTAATTGTTTCCTTGACTTCTTTTTCTCCTGCTTCATTATTGGCATGTAGAAGTGCAACAGATTCATCCATGTTGATTTTATACCCTGAGACTTTGCTGAATTCATGTATCAGTTCTAGCAATTTTTTTTTGGTGGAGTCTTTTGGGTTTTCTACATATCATGTCATCTGCAAATAGTGAAAGTTTGACTTTTTCCTTGCCAATTTGGATGCCTTTTATTTCTTTTTGTTGTCTGATTGCTGAGGCCAGGACTTCCAGTATTATGTTGTACAACAGTGGTGAGAGTGGACATCCCTGTCATGTTCCTGACCCGAGGATGATATTCACTGTGGGTCTTTCATATAAGGCTTTTATGATGTTGAGGTATGTTCCCTCTATCCCTACTTTCTTGAGGGTTTTTATCAAGAAAGGATGCTATATTTTGTCAAACGCTTTTCTTTTCTTTTATTAATGTGGTATATCATGTTGGTTGATTTGTGGATATTGAACTACCCTGCAGCCCAGGAATAAATCCTACTTGATCATGGTGAATAATCCTTTTAATGTACTATTGGATTCAATTAGCTAGTATCTTGTTGAGAATTTTTGCATCCATGTTCATCAGGGATATTCGTCTATAATTCTCCATTTTAGTGAAGTCTGTCTGGTTTTGAAACCAAGGTAATGCTGGCTTCATAGAATGAATTTGAAAGTTTTCCTTCCATTTCTATTTTCTGGAATATTTCTGAAGAATAGGTATTAATTCTTCTTTAAATGTTTCATAGAAATCCCCTTGGAAGCCATCTGGCCCTGGACTCTTGTATGTTGGGAGATTTTTGATTACTGATTCCATTTCTTTGCTGGTTATGGGTTTGTTCAAATTTTCTATTTCTTCCTGTTTCAGTTTTGGTAGTTTATATGTTTCTAGGAGTTTATCCATTTCTTTCAGACTATTCAATTTGTTGGCATATAATTTTTCATTATACTCTCTTAGGATTGTTTGTATTTCTGTGGTGTTGGTTGTGATCTCTACTCTTTCATTTGTGATTTTATTTATTTGGGTGCTTTCTCTTTTCTTTTTGATAAGTCTGGCAAGGGATTTATCAATTTTGTTAATTCTTTTGAAGAACCAGCTCCTACTTTTGTCGATCTCTTCTACTGTTTTCTTTTTTATTTCTATGTTGTTTATTTCTGTTCTAATATTTATTATTTCCTTTATGCTGGCTTTAGGCTTTATTTGTTCTTCTTTTTCCAGCTCCTTTAGGTGTAAGGTGTGTTTGAGACTTTTCTTGCTTCTTGAAGAAGGCCTGTATTGCTATATACTTCCCTCTTATGACCGCCTTTGCTGCATCCCAAAGGTTTTGGACTGTCATGTTTTCATTTTCATTTGCTTCCATCTATTTTTTATTTGTTCTTTAATTTCCTGGTTAACCCATTCATTATTTAGTAGGATGCTCTTTAACCTCCATGTAGTTGTGATTTTTCCAATTTTTTTCTTGTGTTTGACTTCAATTTTCATAGCATTGTGGTCGGAAAATATGCATGGTATGATCTTGATCTTTTTGTACCAGTTGAGGCCTGATTTATGACCCAGTATGTGATCTACTCTGGAGAATGTTCCATGTGCAGTAGAAAAGAATGTGTATTCTGCTGCTTTAGGATGAAATGCTCTGACTCTATCTGTTAAGTCCATCTGGTCCAATGTTTCATTCAAAGCCATTGTTTCCTTGTTGATCTTTTGCTTAGATGATCTGTCCATTGCTGAGAGTGGGGTGTTAAAGTCCCCTACTATTATTGTATTATTATCAGTGAGTTTCTTTAAGTTTGGTATTAATTGATTTATGTATTTGGTTGCTCCCAAGTTGGAGGCATAATTACTTACAATTATTAGATCTTCTTGTCGAATATACCCCTTTTTTATGATATAATGCCCTTCTTTATCTCTTATTACAGTCGTGGGTTTAAAATCTAGTTTGTCTGATATAAGTATGGCTATTCCAACTTTCTTTTCATGTCCATTAGTGTGATAGATGGCTCTCTACCCTCTCACTTTCAATCTGGAGGTGTCTTTGGGTCTAAAATGAGTTTCTTATAAGCAGTATATCGATGGATCTTGTTTTTTTAATCTATTCTGATACCTTATGTGTTTTAAATGGAGCACTGAGTCCATTTACTTTCAGAGTAATTATTGATAGATATGAATTTAGTGCCATTGTTACCTGTAAAGTCACTCTTCCTATATGTTGTCTCTGTTCCTTTCTAGTCTTTGTTGCTTTTGGTCTCTCTTTCCTGCTCAAAGGTTCCCTTTTAACATTTCTGGCAGAGCTGGTTTAGTGTTCACAAACTCCTTTAGTTTTTGCTTGTCTTGGAAACTCTTTTTCTCTCCTTCTATTCTGACTGACAGCCTTGATGGATAAAGTATTGTTGGCTGCATATTTTTCCCATTTAGCATGTTGAATATATAATGCCATTGTCTTCTGGCCGGCCAAGTTTCTGTGGACAGATCTGCTGATAACTGTATGTGTCTACCCTTGTGCGTTAAGGATCTTTTGTACCTACCTGCTTTCAGAATTCTCTCTTTATTTGTGTATTTTGCAAATTTCACTATGCTATGTCTAGGTGTTTACCTGTTTTTGTTGATTTTGAGGGAAGTTCTCTGTGCTTCTTGGACTTGAATGCCTTTTTCCTTCCCCAGATTAGGGAAGTTCTCAGCTATAATCTGTTTGAACAAACCTTCTGCTCCCTTTTCTCCACTCTTCTTCTTCTTTTTTTTTTTTTTTAAGATTTTATTTATTTATTTGAGAGAGAGAGAATGAGAGACAGAGAGCACAAGAGGGAAGAGGGTAGAGGGAGAAGCAGACCCCCTGCTGAGCAGGGAGCCCAATGTGGGACTCGATCCCGGGACTCCAGGATCATGACCTGAGCCGAAGGCAGTCGCTTAACCAACTGAGCCACCCAGGCACCCTCCACTCTTCTTCTTCTGAGATTCCTATGATATGGATACTATTGAGCTTCATGGAATTGTTGATTTTCCTAGGTCTGCCTTCATGATCTAATAGTTTTCTTTCTCTCTTCTTTTTGCCTTCTTTATTTTCCACTATTTAATCTTCTATATCACCTATTCGTTCTTCTGCTTCATCCATCCTCATTGTGATTACATTCAGTCGGTTTTGCATCTCAGTTTTAGCATTTTTTTTATTTTGGCCTCACTAGGTTTTAGGTCTTTTATCTCTGCAGCAGGTTTTCTCTGGTGTCTTCTATGCTTCTTTCAAGCCCAGATGGTATTCCTATGACTGTTGTTCTAAATTCTTATTCAGATATATTGCTTATATCGGTGTTGAGAAAATCCCTGGCTGTGATTTCTTCTTGATTTTTCTTTTGGGGAAAATTCCTCCATCTTATCATTTCATGTTTCCTGTTCCTGAGAGTAATGTTATATTAAAAATGGGTCATACACTGTCCACTGTCTGGCGCTTCAGACAGTGTTTCTGGTGTATGCTGTGTGCACTCTGCTGTTGCATTTTGGCTGCTCTTTCCCACAGGTCAGTCCTATTCAGAGTTGTTCCTTGCTTGCAGTGGAAGTGTTTGGACATTTACTAGGTGTTCTTTGATTTGTGTGTTAAAATAAGCCTGGTAAAGAATACCAAAAAACCCTCCAAAAACCCCTGATCCAAAGAAAAAGAGAAAAATGACCAAAAAACCCAAACATGCAGACAAACAAAAAACTATTAAGTCTGATTCCAAAGAGAAAAAGAAAAGAAAAGAAGAGGGGAAAAAAAAAAAAGGAAAGAAAGAAAGCCTGGTCCTATTTCTGCTAGAACTGAAGCTGATGGTTTGGAGCACTCTATGATCAGTAGACTTGGTGCCTGCAGGGTGCCTATGTCAGTGTTCTGGGGGAGAGGCCTGCTGCTCTGGCTTATAGTCAGACCTGTCCTGGTAACCATGCACTTAGAGGGCACAAGTGGGTGGGGTTTGGTGTAAGTGGCTCCCACCTCCTTGGGGGTGCTGTGTTGTTCACTGAAGTACAACTGTGTTGGTGGCAAGGGAGAAAATGGTGCCACCCCACTCTCTCCTCTGTGCACAGGGAACTCACACGTGCTGCTGTTCAGGACCCGCTCCCCTCCTCTGGAGGAGAGCCTCGCCACACTGTTTCTGGTGTTATTTTGTCCACCCCCCAAAACCAGTTGCATGCCTGTGCAGGTGCATGCAGTCTATGGTAAAGCACAGAAAAAAGCAGCAACCAGGGTTATCTGCCCTCTGCATGTGCCTCTGTCCCCTGCCGATGAATGACAACTCACTGGCACCTACAGGGTCTTTTGTCTTTGGAGAGGACCGTCTTCCAAATGTACTCCAGGAAGGGGAGCATTCTCTCCCAGTGTGACCCAGGGTACTCTTACACCATACTCTCCACTCCCAGGCCTGCACCCTTCTTATCCCCTAGAGCATATGCCATGGTTCATCCCTGGCAAAAGTCACACACTTCCAAAACCTCAGAAATTGAGCTCTACAATCTGCTCGAGATACTCAGTTCCTCTCAACTCCCCAGTCGGTGGTTTTAGGGAGGTGTTTTTCTTGCCTGAACCCAAGGTGCTACTCTCTCGCGCCATCTCTTTTTCTCTCTCCACAGAAAGGGCTCTCTCCCCACGATGGCACTATGACTTTTCTGTCCCCCAGTTCATGTTTAAATGGCTCATACTTGCCACATTCTCTTCCTCTGAGATTGCAGATCATTCTCCTAATCCTCAGATTGATTTACTAGGTGTTCTAAATGATTTGACCTTAATCTGTGTTCAAGGAACCCAGCAATCCCAGGGTCCCCCTACTATTCCACCATATTAACTCCTCTCTGCTTTATTTAATTTTTCTTCTCTAAGTTCCATTTCTTTGTAGTTTAATTTTATAGATATCCACAAGTTTATCGGGAATTCTTTATAAACCAATCTTTTATCAATTCATCTATGAGAATATTCCAGGCATGTATTATTCAAGGAAACATACTATTCACGGGAAGATTTGTTTTGACACCATGTTACAGTGTATACTCATTTGATATACCTGCATATTCTTTAAAACATTAAATATAATTGGAATTTATATTAATATATTTGAATTTCAAATACACTTAGATCTTGCTTTTTAGGACAACATTACTATAAATTCTTTCAGAGAGCCAAGATTTATTTTATCTTTGTTAAGATTTTATAAAATGACTTTCCTTAGAGTGAAAAACCAGCATCATATTTACCCTAAAATTAAAGTTAAGATCAGAATTAAATTTAATATATTGTTAAATCAGAGTTAAAGCTGTAAGATGATTTATAATTAGAAATTATTTCTGATAATTTCTCCTGAATAAGAACTAGATTGGTAATCAACATAATCTCTATTTTGAAGTTTAAACATTTTTTTCCAGGAATATAAAATCTAAGGTAAAGGCTCTATTAGTTGAGTGAAAGTTTTCAGGCTCTATTAAGAGTAAAAACCTGAAAGGTATAATAGCTCTTTACCAAAAATGGGTGAGTCAAAGTTGTGACTGTGGATAGTTTCTTTTCAAGGAGTCAATGTAATGTCTTTTGGAAATGATGGTAATATAAGCACAGACCTTCCATATTTTCCTCCCTCCCATCACACTGACTGAAATGATAAAATGAAAATGAATACGCATGGGGGAAAACCCATATCACTATGGAGTAATATGCCATAGACTTCTGTATGTAAGACATATAGACTATTCAAAATGAAAATAATGAGGGTAACTTACTAATAACTTTAATGAGAAAGCTATGGAAAAAGTCAGTAAGCCAAAAGAAAGAGTTCTTGTTGGCTGAATACTTGAGTGTAGAGTAAGAGATAGGACCTGAAGGTAAAGATGGACTGTGGATGAAACAAGAGTCAACCACTTGAAGTACATTTCACCATTATGTTTTCACAACACTCTAATTGTAGTCATCAGTGATTGCTGAGGCAATGGATAACATTTTCTAAAAAAAGAAATTGAGAGAGAAATTAACTACTCTTTTAGTATTCTAAAAAGTTTCTCAAAAGTATTCCAGACCATAATAAGAATTTTATAAGGTTGGAGAAGTTTAGGTGTAGAAGAACAGGTACTAAGTGTTAAGCCATTCAAACATTAATTTAATACCCTGTAATTTTAATTAATATAACAATTAAAGATGTGAAAATATAATAAATGTTTATTAAAGAAAAAGCTTATTACTGTTTATTAAAAATAAAAGAAGAATAAGAATACAGTAAAAATCTGAACAAAGTCAATAAAAGTGCATGCTATAGACACTTTAAAAAATTTTTTATATTTTATATAAGCTCATTTAATCATCACAACTCTACTTATTATTTCCATTTTAAAAGTCAAGGAACATGTCTTCAAGAAACGCACTTTAAATATAAAAGCATATATAAATTAAAAATAAATGGATTGATAAAAAATATAACATGTTAGCACTTTCAAAAGAAAAAAGAAGTAGCTCTATTAATTTCAGACAGAGAAGACTTCAAAATAAGGAAAATTATAAGGGATAAAGAAGAACATTACATAATGATAAAAGAGTCAATTCTCTAAGAAGATATAACAATTCTTAACATGTATGCACCTAATAACAAAGCATCAAACTACATGAGGCAAAGACTGATAGAACTGCAAGGGAAATTAGATGAACCCACTATGATAGTTGGAGATGTCAACACCCATATATCAAAAATGGACAGATCCAGCAGGCAGAAAATCAGTAAGGACATAATTGAACTCAACAACACCATAGAGGGTAGTTATACTCCTTAGTATTTACCCAGAGGAGTTGAAAACATATCCACACATAGAAAAACCTGCAAATGGTTGTTTATAGTAGACTTATTCATATAATTGTCAAAATGTGGAAGCAACCAAGATGTTCTTCAGTGGGTGAACAGATAAATAGGCTGTGGTGCATTCAGACAATGGAATACTATTATTCAACACCAAAAAGACATGAGCTATCAAGCCATTAAGAGACATGGAGGAATCCTAGGGCATCTGTGTGGCTCAGTCGTTAAGCATCTGCCTTTGGCTCAGGTCATGATCCTAGGGTCCTGGGATTGAGCCCCACATCGGGCTCCTTGCTCAGTGGAAAGCCTGCTTCTCCCTCTCCCACTCCCCCTGCTTGTGTTCCTGCTCTCGCTATTTCTCTCTCTGTCAAATAAATAAATAAAATCTTTAAAAAAAAGAAAGAGACATGGAGGAATCCTAAATGCATATTGCTAAGTGAAAGAAGCTGAACTGAAAAAGGCTACATACTGTATGATTCCAATTATATGACATTCTGTCAAAGGCAAAACTATGAAGACAAAAAAGATCAGTGGTTGATAGGAGTGGGAATGGGGAGAAATGAGTAGGCAGAGCACAGAGGAATTTTAGGCAATGAAAATACTCTGTATGATATTGTAATGATATATGCACTAATGTTGTAATATAATGCAATAGTAACATATATACTTTTGTCCAAACCCATAGAATGTATAACACCAAGAGTGAACCCTTTAGGTGATTATCATGAGTCAATGTAGGTTCAACTTTGTAAAAAATGTACCATTTTAGTGAGTGATGTTGACAACTGGAGAATTTATGCATGTGTAGGGCAGGGGATATATGAGAAATTTCTGTACCTCCCTTTCAATTTTGTTGTAAATGTAAAACTGCTCTAAAAAATAAATTTTTATGAAGGAAAAATATCAAGGAATTTAGGTAAAGTGATAAGTTGATAAATTTGAGTGATATGCCCACTACTATAAGTTAGAACTTGGATTTAATCCAAAGTTTTGTTTTCTTTTTTCCTTCAGAAGTCTGAGTATACTCTATTGCCTTTAAAAATAGAAACAAGTTCAAGCATATCTGTGAGGACCATAATTCTAAATGAGTTAACCTTACCTACTAAAAGATTTAGGGGGAAAAAAAAGTAAACTCTTGACTAAAAATTATGCAGGGAGATTATAAATTAAAAGTTAGGCAAAGATGTATTAATCAAATGCAAATAAAAGAAAGCAGAGATTATAATATTAATATCAGATTTAAAAAGAATTAAAAGCAAAATAAAATTGAATATTTCCAATAGGCCATTTTTATGGCAGTATAAAATCTGTAAGTATGCAATTATAGTAATTATAGGAATGCGCCAAATAGTTCAATAGGTATTTTATAATTCTGCTTTATATATTTTGAAGTTATGTTATTAATTTTCCTCATATTTGTATTTGTATGTACCTGGTGAATTAGCCTTTCTCATTCTGAAGTTATTCTCTTTAGGATTTCCTTTCCTTAAAATCTCTTTTGTCTGATATTAATATAGTTATACTAGCTTTCTTTGGCTTTGTATTTGCATGATAGATCTTTTTTCATTCTTTTTTACAAACTTTCTATATAATTATGTTTTAGGAATCTTGTGTAAATTTCTTAGAGTTTTGGTTTTTAAATCTAGTTTTCAACTTTTTTAAAAATTAAAACATTAAATTAATTTACATTTTGTATAATACTAATGTGTTTGGTTATAATCTGCTGTCTGGTTTTGTACTTGCTCTTTGTTTCATATGTTCAAGTTTCTTTTATTCTCCGTTCTTGGCTTCCTTTTTATTATAAAAAATATTTTCAATTACATTTTTCCCTAAGAAGTTTGGGACTTAGAAAAAATGTTTACTACCTTTGGGAGGATTACTTTAGAGATTATGTGTTTCATATTTAAAGCACTTAAAATCTAATATTAATAAATAATTTTATCCTCCTCAAAAATACAAGGAAGTTAAAATAATTTAGCTATATTTGCACTTCTTCTAACTTATATGTTATCATTGTTCTGTATTTTAATTTTATCCTATTATTATGATAACCTGATGAGACATTATTATTAGTGCTTTATTAAATTAATAGTGTTTAGATTTTCTCATGTATTTACCATATCCACTGGTCACCTCATATAAAATAGCAAATATGTCTACATATACACTCTTCCTCCTCTTATTTTGGTCTATTTCTTAATTCTGTAATAGCTACCAATTTCTAACATGCCACATGATTGTCTTCTTAGAAAATTATTTTGTTTGTTGTATCTCTTCTCCCAACTAAAATGTAAATTCTGAATGCAGTGTCTTTTGTCACATATGTTCATCACTTATGTTCATGGATTTTCCCCAAGCATCTAGAACAGTTCCTGCTCCATATAATCAAGACAAATAACATATTTATTGAGTAAAATAATTTATTTTAACATCTCTTATGCTCCATCCTGACATCTATATTCTTCTGACCAAAGTACATCTTTTAGAAGTTCCCTTTGTAAAGATTTGCTGGTTTGCTCCCTGATTTACTTTTATTCTTAATAGATGTTTAGCAGCATATAGAATGTTTTTGTTATTTTATGTTAAAACTTTGAAGATACCCGTTTTCTGACATCTGGCTTCCATTTTTGCTATTGAGCAGTAGGCTCTCAGCCTACCTGTCCCTCCGTTGTGATAATCTGTATCTTATCTCTGACTACTTTAAGAGCTTCTTTTCATATTTGAGACTCTGCCTTTTCACAGTGTTGTGTTTGGTATGGATTTCTTTATATTTATCTTTATCTTTTATCTTGTTGTTTATTAGATTTCTTGAATCCATGGATTGTCTTTCATCAGTTCTGAACAATTTTCTGTTGTTGTATCTTCAAATACTATTTCTATCCCATTTTTTTCTATGCTTCTTTTAAACTTTGATTTAGACATGTGTTAGACCCCACTCTGGCCTTCATGTATTTTTTCTGTTGCTGCTGACTCATTCCTGCTGGCTCTCTTTGACAATGTCTTGCTTCTTGCATGCGTTTTTCCTCTGAGCTGCCCTTTATCCTTGGAGAATTATTTGTGGGAATTCTTGAGGCTAGAATGAATGTATATTCCTTCAGAAAGGATTTGCTCTTGCTATCTAAAGGGCGTCACCTGTCTGAGGGAGGTTTATGCTAAATTGGTGGCTGGAGGTCTTTTTTTTCCTCTGCTTACTTGATGTGAAATTGGATTACACATCTATGCTAGTGATGGTTCAAGGATCTCTTTCCCATCTGCTTTACACTGTACCAAGGCATCTTTTCTCAGCCCCCTTGGGATTGAAGTGAAGTGGAGTACATTCATTTCTGGGTCACCCGTGCCCTCTGAGAATACAACTCTATTTTTGAGAATTTGTTTTTCCACTTTGGTTGGACACTGAGTGTTGCTTTCTTTCATTCTTTCTTCCCACCCCAAGCTCATTCACTGCCCTTCTGCCTATGTAGCTGTGATAATGTAAGCTTGAGTTTCCCAAGTTTGTCAAGTATTGCCAACAAAATAAGCTTCAGTGTTTGCTAACTTTCTTGCATTTCTGTCTTCTTTTTTTGCTAGGTCTTTGGTGAGATATTTATATGCCCAAGCACAAAGTAATATATCACCAACCTCATGTTGAATAGTTTTCAGCTAAAGAGTCCATCTGACAATTTAATCCACAGTATCACTATTCTACTGTTCCTAGAAATAATTTCTAATCAATTGGAATATTAGAGATTGTTTAATGAATAACATCTGGGAGAAGTGGTTAACAGAGATGTGAAGGAAGACTGTGGGAGAGAACTGACACCTATGTGTTTGACTCTAGTTACTTTTCACACTGCAACTCGATACATTTTTTCCAACACTTAATATTTTTTTTTGGTTACTAGCAGTAATATCTGGGATAAAATTCTAGCATTCATAGGCTTTCGGGCACAAGTTCATGCTTACTTTTAAAACCATTTTGCCCATTTAAAAAAAATGTTATAATCCTTTCTCAATTTTGTGTATTGTGTATTGATATAATTAGATCTTTCCCCTCTCGAAGATCAAACATAAATTCACCTATACTTATTTTTTTAACTATTATGTTTCCACTTTCTTAATCTCTATTTTTAATTAATCAGGAGATTACTTTTTATGTATTAACATTTTCTTTTATTCCAAGGAGTTAACCAGTTGTATAGTGCAATTTATTAAATACAAATATTATGTCACTATTTTAGAATTTTACCAATAACATAAATTAATGTTGCCTATTTATGACTGTCCGTCTATTATATAATTATTTCTACCTATTATTAAATGTTATTTTAATTTTACACATTTAAATTATAGACATTAATTTTAAGGTAAATCTTTTTTCCATAATTATTATATTTACAAATAGGTTTATTTTTTATTTTTTTAATGATTTTATTTATTCATTTGAGAGAGAGAGCATATGCAGGGGGAGGGGCAGAGGGAGAGGGACAAGCAGACAGACTTCCTGCTGAGCAGAGAGCCCCCCATGACCCAGGGCTTGATCCCAGAACCCCAGATTCATGACCTGAACCAAAGGCAGACGCTTAACCAACGGAGCCACCCAGGAGCCCCTACAAATAGTTTTGAATTCCACCTATATTTTTATTTAATTATGGATATTCCTTTAGTCAGTGGTGATTTATTTAAATGCTGCAGGTATAAGAATATCTTATAATAATTATCTTTAAAAGGAGACATTCATTTAGTCAGGGGGAAAATTTCTTTTCCTAAAGAATCAAAGTGGGATAAAAGAAGTTATCTGAAATGGTAAACTGAGCAAGTCCATGTACCTTAAATTTGAAAGTGAAGTTTTATCATACATATTCTCTGGTTTATGTATCCACTTAGGTAGAGTCAATAGATTTGAGTTCTTTATGTCTTGAGTTCTCAAACAATTGATTCATGCTCTGACCAGGGTTATAGATCTTGCCTGGTTGAAATAAACAAATCAACATTTAATTGACTCAGTTGCTCATAGTATATGCAGGTTGACTTGTGAACATTGGACCTGGAGAAACATCTACTGAAATTCTGAGCCCTCAGAATTTCCTTCATACACATATAGTCATTACTTGAAATGTATTTCTATTACACTTTATCCATTCAAGCACTGAAATCTTCTATAATATTACACCTTTTATGTAAATACCATATGTATACATCTATCTGAAATTGAGGAGTTCTGAAATTATTGAGAATAATACTACCTGAAAGCTGTTTTATTGATTTGGCATGAAGGATCCTTTATCTTTAGCATTTGACTCAGCTTATCTGATTCTATATTCTTACCACAATAAAACACATGTTATCATTCAGAAGTATACTATCCTGGAGATGGCTGAATTTTGAACTTTGCTGTCTATATAAAACTTAACCAGATATAGCAACTAACTTATCCAAGTTGACAGATTGTTAGCAATTACCCATTTATATTATTTTTATATTATTATTTTATATTATATTATTATTTTATATTATTTTATAATTTATCAAATCATTTATTTTAAATTCTTCCAGTACCTATCATAAAGTTACAGCATGGTTTGTATATGTCAGGTTACAGAATATGGATATAGGAGTCTAAAAGTTTTATTCAAGAATATTTCATAAAGATGCTTAAAAAACCATATCCCTAAATGAAAAAATACTTTCTGGTGCATGTTTCAGAAGCACTTTTATTCAAGTCTGCTTAATGAATAGAACTTGAGTGAACATCTGTTTAGATGCTTAGATAAAACATAAATGGATTTAACTTTCCTTGGGAATATATAAAGGCTTTTGTAAAAATATCTAAATAAAATTGCATTGTTATGAGTTTATATTTTTCTTCCTTATATTTATTTTCTTTCATCAAATTTTTAGAAATATGAAACATATTTACACCAGTGTAGATATTCAGTAAGTGTGTTTATTCTGTAGCAAAATCCACACTTATTATCAGAAAAATCTTGGTTGAGATATTTTTAGTCTTATTTTGCACTCATCAACTCTTCTTGCCCCCTTAGATTGCATCCTGAGACCTGGCATTACTCTATATTTTGTGTTACAGCACGCCAAGTAGAATACTCTACTGTATCCTAGAAACAATAGCTACACTGACTAGTAGGGATTGAAAATAATAATTTTTGCTCTAATGTGTACTGATAGGACAAGTATTTCAACAAACCTGAGCTGTTAATGTGGTAAACACAAATGATACTATACAAAGACTTTGTAAAGGTTAACATCGCTACAGTTAACGCAAGCACATATTTCCCCTAACAAGATTAGTAACACCAGCTGCCTGAATTCAAAGAGCACTGGGTGTTATATGCAAACAATGAATCCTGGATCACTTCATCAAAAACTAATGATGTATTGTATGCTGACTAATATGATATAATAAAGTTAAGTTAAAAAAAAAGACAATTTAATTTCAATTTCAATATTATATGAAACGCTGAATTAAAAAAAAACAATAGTTAAATCAATTGAAACATGTACCATAATTACAAATAAAGAAATTAAAGCATACCTTCATGTTACCTGCTGTGACTGTTATAAATGAACAAAATGGAATATTTGAATTTCTATGATGGAGAGCTATTTGCAAAAAATTAAAATAATATTATAATGTGAAGTTTTTACAAATGTCTTTACACTGATTTTAATCCTCTTTTATGGTATGTTCTCTTGTTTGTAAATCCCAAGAGACTAAAAATTCATGTTCCTTTATCTAAGTGGTGGCTATAGTGGACTGATGCTCGTTCACCTTCATCTTTTCCAACCTTTCTGACCTGTAGAGGCTGGAAAGTTAAAAAGCTACATTTCCCAGAACCATGTGAAACTTGAGTTCTGTATGTTCTTTGGGTTTTGCCAATTAGATCTATTTGAGTGAAACATGGAAGGTAAAGGGCGCCTGGGTGGCTCAGTTGGTTAAGCGACTGCCTTTGGCTCAGGTCATGATCCTGGAGTCCCGGGATCGAGTCCCACATTGGGCTCCCTGCTCAGCAGGGAGTCTGCTTCTCCCTCTGACCCTCCTCCCTCTCATGCTCTCTGTCTCTCATTCTCTCTCTCACAAATAAATAAAAAAAATCTTAAAAAAAAAAAAAAGGAATCTGGGCTATGCATATACGATTTTTCTGCTGGTAAGCACCTGGTGGAATTAGCTAATAGTCTAGGGTACCTTTCCAAGATCATGGTTTCCTTGGTCAGAATTGTATTCTCTTAACAACTTCCTTATCATGACCAGCTTTTTGATGGTCTGGGTCTGTGGCAAAGCCCTCAGGATCATTCTGTTAAATGCAGTTTAGTGTCTGGGGGCAGACTTCACTATAATACTGAAAGTCATTTAAGATTCCATAATGCATCTTTTTTTCTCTTTATAGTAGCAGAGTATGTCCTCTGCATTTGAATTGACTGATATAATTAACAATAATATATTTTAAATTTTATTTACTTATTTCAACCGTTATTTTTTTTATCAGAAAAACATATTCATATGGTAAACCAAAAAAAGTAGAGATGATCCTAAAGTAAAAAATAGAAATTCCTTAGCCACTCCTACTTCTAGTCCTATAACTAACAATCACTTTTAAATATTTCAGGGTTTTGTACTTTGGTTACCTCATATCTCTGGGTAATCACAACAGTCTTGATTTGCTCGTGTCAGACATGTTCTGTTGATTTTCTGCTAGATTATACTTATACTTCTTCCCACCTCTTTTCCCCACAACCACCCAATATAGTTAATCACCATTTTTAACCCTTTATTGATTATATTTGTAACTTTAAATAACATATCCACACTTTTAGCCCCTTTCCATCAACTCTAGAAATAATATTTTTACTTCCCTCTTTGTAAGATGTATATATCATCCCTATGCTCCCTGACCTCTCTCCTCTCCCACTTCTACCGTCATCCTTTTTCTTCCCTTTATAGTTCTAACTAGAGTATATAGCACATTTTCTTTCTCTTAAAAATTTCTGTTGAACCTCAAAGGGCTTTAAACTTTCTACAAACATATTAAGATGTGGTAATGAAGGTTTTGTTTCTCCTGTCCAGTTGTTCATGACTTTATTACATTTTCTCGTGGTCATTTAATGCCTCAACTTTCAAATCAGAAATTCCACTCTAGCCTATCCTTTTACTGAAATTCCTCTATTGCTTTGGTTTTTCATTTGCTGTTCTCTTAATCTTTTCCTCTGCTTTGCATTTTGTGAAGCACCAGGAACTACACAGTACACTAAAACATAACTAATTACACTTGTCCAAAAAGAGTAGGCCAATGCTTTATTCTGAGTTTCCCAAACTTTGATAACGTTATTTAGTTTGCAGCAGAATAACTTCAGGGAATGATACACACAAACTCCTTGCCCCCTTTCCTGGCCAATAGTTGAAAATTTACAAGCCATCATTCTAGATTTACATATTATTTTCCTGAAATATTTTACTATGTACTTTTTTATATTGAGGCTCATTAGCCAATTCCATGCTAACTCACAGAGTTATGATTTTTTTTTTCATCTTACATCATTTAGCTTAGTATTCTTCTCATAAGTGTTTATGTCAATTGACACTTTTGGCATTTCACTGGATTTTTTTCATGATTCCTCCAGATATTTATGATTATACAAGATACTCCCACCCTTTTATGAGGCGGTTTTAATATATATAGATATTAGTTATTGTATATATTATTTACAATTAATACTGATGTATATAATATATATACATCAGTATTATAAAAGCAGAATATCTATTTAGATAAAGGATATTAGTTTCCTGTAACATTAACTTTCAAGAATGCTGAAGTCCCCTGGGGCACCTGAGTGGCTCAGTCAGTTAAGCGTCTGCCTTCGGCTCAGATCATGATCCCAAGGTCCCAGGATCGAGGCCCACCTTGGGTTCCCTGTTCAGCAGGGAGTCTGCTTCTTCCTCTCCCCCTGCTTGTATTCTCTCTCTCCGTCAAACAAATAAATAAAATGTTAAAAAAAAAAGAAAGGAATGCTGAAGTCCCAGTAATTATAGGTAGGGAAGAGACAGGAAACTGGGGGCAGATGGATCCAGAGTTAGGTACCTTACATAGCTCTAGGCCTAGTCCTGTAGGGAGGGTCAGTATATGGATGACAATGTCCAGTGTGGCTGCAGCTTCCTCCAGGGCAGGTCAGGATACTTGTAGGTGGATTAGTGCCATCATTTGTAATTATAGATGGTGTGAATGATTTGGATTTGACTAGAAACATGATGACATGTGTGTCTTTGGGAGAAGGGGATGGCAAAATATGTCCAGGTTGTCAGGAACCAGGAAAATGTTCCATCTTTACCAAGGAGATACACTACAATCAAGAAACAAAAACGTAAGTCCAGTTTCATAATTAGGAAGCCATGGCATAGGTCAGAAGAATAGACTGCAACTCACTGGGCAGAGGTGTCTCAGTGTTTATCAAAATGGGATCTATTATGATTCCCTGGAGTTCTAGCTGAAAATTGAGATACTTAGTCTTGTTCTAGTTGTTAGGCATGAGATAGGATCCATGCTAATCTGTATTAAACTCCCTGGGAGATTTTTACTGATCTTCAAATTTATAAACACATCTGTAAGCATACCAGATACTGGACTTAGGACAGGAAGACAAACACTAGGCATTTTATTTCACTTGGTCTGTTACCTTCACCTAAGTGTTCAGGCCAGTGATCCTAACCCACTTTCAGCCTTGTCACTGTGGGCAAAGGAGTGCAAAGACTGTGCTTATAGTTTGAAAGCACTTGTACTTGCCTTGGAGGGGAGCTAGGAAAGAATAGGACTGAGAAAGGATTGTTCATATTTACTGTCTTTTCTATACTAATTGAATATGGCTGTAACATGTTAATTCTCATTTTGACTTTATCATATTCTAGTATGCTTTCTATGGCAAGTACTTGAAGATTATGTCTAATGGGTATAGCTTCATAATCAATGTAAAACAATGTATGAACATATTAAACATATTGCAGTTTATGAAATCAAACTTCCGTTTGTAACCTTCATGGATACAAAAAAAAATCTTTTTCCTTAATAAACATGAGAGTTAGATTAGTCTTAAATTAGTAAAAAATAAGTCCTAAATATAATGTTGAAATAAAATGAAAATGAATTTTCACATTCAATGACTAGGTTCTTTTCATTCCCCTGATGAATACAAAAAACCTGTTAGTTAGAGTCAAATCATCTGAAGTGTGCTCAGCTGCATTAAACTCCAGAGGCTTTAGGAGATGTTAAATGTGATTTTGATTTCACCTGCTGACTTTTTGAAGGCAACTTATTATAAGAAACAGTTGATAGTGATATCATGCTGTTGGCACTTGAGCTTTCTGCTGGAGGTTGTAGTCTAGTCTTTGCAAGCCTATAATTACTATTTCCTAATAATTCTAGGTTTTCATTGTTGAATCTGGATATGTCTAAAAGGTATTGAGAAGTAATACATAAACAGACATAGTGATAACATGATAAAAACATGTTTTGGGATGTTATTATTGTTTTTATAGTTACTAAATTTATTAGTCTTTCAACTAGAAAGATGTTTTATTCCAGTGTCATGAATCTATACATCACAGTTTTTTTAAGATTTTATTTATTTGAGAGAGAGAATGAGAGACAGAGAGCACAAGAGGGAAGTGGGTCAGAGGGAGAAGCAGACCCCCCGCCGAGCAGGGAGCCCGACGCGGGGCTCGATCCCAGGACCCCGGGATCATGACCTGAGCTGAAGGCAGACGCTTAACGACTGAGCCACCCAGGCACCCCTGTACCTCAAAGTTTTGAGAAAGAAGTAAAAGATAGTGAAATTTTAAATTTAAATGTTTGTCCCTGGTTATTCCAGGTAAATATTTTAAAATCGTTTCCTATTAATAGTACTTTGTATGGAAAATATGGAAGTTGTAACATCTATGTAATGAAATGTGAAAATCTGAAAAAATCCTCCTGGTAGAATCACCATTTCTCCTATGAAATATATAGACAATATAAGTGATCCACTAAACATGTAAATACTCCAAATATGAAGTTCAATTCTGCACATGAAAACATATCATGCAGAGTACCTTTTATAAAAAATCATTTCATTTTAATGTGTTCCAAGCACTGTCCTAGGCACAAAGAATAGAGTTGTGACAAAGACAAGGGGTTTGCTCTCGTAGACCATATATTCTGATGTGGGAGACAGAAAGTGAACAAGTGAACAACAATTCCATGCTGACATAATGATGACTTGGATAACAGTTGTCACAGAAGTGATGATGGGTAGTGGGCTTTAATAGATGTTTTAAAGATATGTCCAATTATATTGCATGTGGTGTGCAACTAACAGAGAAGAATCTATACTAACTCCTAGATTTTGAGCCCGAGATATTGAACTTTATGGCCAAATCATTCAGATACATAAGATAAACTAACATAGTCTAAGAACAGAAAAGGACCTTCATGGTCCATTGGGCTCTATCTATCTATCTATCTATCATCTATCTATCTCTGTATATCCATATCTATATCAAATGAAATAGCTTAAAAATCTGCCCCAGATCACATGACTAACTAGCTCTCCAAGTTTGGACTACATACTAGATCTGGGGACCCCTGATGTCAGTCTTACTAGGTATCAGTAAGCATGAACATGACAAACCAAAAGGCTGGGGAACTTCCAGGGAGGAGTTCAAATACTCAAACACAAGTAATTTCAGCAACATGATGGATGTGCATAGTCTAATGTATAACTAGGAAAATTTTTGGACTAACTGAACAAGACCTTCAGGATACTGTCAGTTTGGATTGGCACCTGCAGACTAACTTTTGCAACTCTATTGCCACCTCAACTACACTAATTGAATGTCAGACCTTTCATTATAGGATCTCTCAGAATGGGAGCCTCAAATAGTTAATTTATATCAAATTAATTAAAATCTGATGGTCAGGCTACGGGTATGTATGCATGTGTATTCATAAAAAAGGCATTGCAACATTTTTTTAAAGAGAGAAAGTAAATAAAGTCTTGACACTCATGGGCTGTAATGATTTTTATTTCAAGTCCACATCTCAATGATGACATCAGGTAGGTTGGTAGCAGCTAGCCTCTATTAAGGAGAATTCTTAAATGCTTGGACATAAGGAAACTTTATGTGGTTACCTTTATAGAGGAAAGAGAGGATAAAGAAATAAACTGGAAATTTGGAGTAGAATTCCAACTGTGATGAAGTATGATGTTGTGGAAAGAGCACTGTACTTACAATGCAAAGATCTGGATTTAAGATGTGCTTTTTCCTTAGGAGTTATTTTACCTAGGACAAACTACTTAAGCTCACTGACTCTCTTAGGGTTATTGTGAGAATCAGATGAAATAAACTTTACAGTAGGAGCTCTTAATCCGAGAAGCACTGACCTCAGAGATATACACATTGGGCAGCAGCAGGTCTATGAACCAACTGAAAACAAATCCATATGTTAAGGGTGCGGATTCATTTCCCTCTTCACATCCTCAAATAGATCTCTGTGAGACTCTTAAAAACAGAATTGTTGTTCCAAAGTGTCATATACTTTCCCCTTTTACCTAACTTTTCCACTTTGTTTATTATGGGTACTTTTTTCTTTTACAATTTTTGAGACAGAACACAAGCGATTGCTTAGAATTGTTTCTTTTTTTTACTTTGTTTGTTGCCCCATTTTATAGTGCTTATACTGGTATATGAGATACTGGGCACATTCGGGGGGAAAAAGCCAAACTAAATAAACTTTAGTTGTCAGTTACTAGATATGAGAATAACCTGCAGAAGACAATAAATTAACAGTGAACTAGAATGTAACTTTAGATTTACATTTTGCAACCTAGTAGATGATATAGTGAATTCCAAATATTGTTTTTAAATTCTCTGAAAAATAGAGAACCTAGGGATGAAATAGCTCCTAGGAACGTCTTTTATTTAGATAGCTAAATTGTTTCATTTTTAGGGTTGGCCTGTCTCTGAGTTCAGTTCTGGTGTTATTACTTTGAATAAAAGCAAAATATTTGAAACTGCTGAGAGGAAATTGGACTATTCCATCCAAATCAAACATCTACCAAAAGAGTATAGAGAAGTTGTAAAATACTGAATATAGATTATAAATGATAGTATATTTACTACTAATAAATATTACATAACATTTAATATTTTAATAAATACATTGCCATATAAAACACTGATTTATAACTTTTACATCTTAATATTTCTTTTCTCAAAGAATACTGATTCTGAGAAGAAGAAATACTTTAAGATAAAAGTCTGGGAGAACATAATGATGCTTGTAATTGCTCAACTTGGGCAAAAGTCATTGTTCACCCATTATGTTTGAAATGCCCCTTTCTTACTATTCCATGCTTTTTCCTTTTACTGTCATTAACACAGATGGAACGCAAACAACAAACAAGCCAACAAAATACAAAAATAAAAAAGTAAAACAAAAAAATCATTGATTATTTGATCAGTTTAGAAGAATGGAGGGGAAAAAGTAAGCAGATTCCCAGTTAGGGAATCCCTTTATACCCTTCAGAGATTATATATGTATTATTCTTTACCTGACTCTGCTATCTCACATATCTCCAATGTATAGTCATCCCCCCACCTCTGCCAAACATCTTCTCTTAAAAATACAAGCCTCCTGGGGCACCTGGGTGGCTCAGTCGTTAAGTGTCTGCCTTCGGCTCAGGTCATGATCTCAGGGTCCTGGGATCGAGCCCCGCATCGGGCTCCTCGCTCCGCGGGAAGCCTGCTTCTCCCTCTCACACTCCCCTTGCTTGTGTTCCCTCTCTCGCTGTCTCTCTCTCTGTCAAATAAATAAATTTAAAAAATCTTTAAAAAAGAAAAAAATACAAGCCTCCTGCATGTACTGCATGGAGCACTGGGTGTTATATGCAAACAAGGAATCATGGGACACTACATCAAAAACTAATGATGTAATGTATGGTGACTAACATAACATAATAAAATTTAAAAAACACAAGCCTCCTTGAAATTAAGATTTTAACAGAGTTGTGGTAACTTCCAGTTAATTCACAAGAATTGCTTTGTTCCTAAGGTTGAAGTGCTAGGGGAGTTCTGGGTTTGGTGGTGATAGAGGTCTGATAGTGTTGGAATTTAATGCTTTAGTAGTTGGAGCTATTATAGATAGAGCAAACTTGAAATAGAGAGCTATATAGATGGGTTTAGGACAGTGGGGTCAGGGAAAGAGAGATGCCAAGCAATGGGAAAGTGTTATTCAGTAAATGGGAACAAGTTAAAGTCAACTGTGAATGATTGTAACATTTGCCTGAAATTAACTTTGTACCGTAGAGCATAAGGTAACTTCTGCTTCCTGCTCCAGGTGCTAGGCACTCAGTCTAGTGGTCTTATCACTACATTTCAGCTGCCTTAGGGGCATGTGTGTATTCTGTATTCGGGGCTCTGAAAAACAAACTGACTTCCACATGGACTTTTACAGAAGGCCACTTATTGTATAATTCCATGTACACAAAATGTCCGTAATAGGCAAGTCCATAGAGACAGAGTGGAGTTTAGTAGGTAGGGTGGGGTGAGGAACATGAATTGCATGAGAGAATGGGGGTTCCTGCTAACCCTTATGCTTTTCTTTTTTGGGTGATGGAAATGTTCTAGGGTTAGATAGTGGTGATATTCACAACCGTGTGAACATACCAAACACCACTGCATTGTACATGTTTAAATGGTAAATTTATGTAAATTATATATCAATATAAAGAAATCTAATCATAGGTTGGGAACTCTCTGCAGTGATCTCTGTCAGGATCTTAACTAAGGTGGGGAGAGTGAATTGAGCTGTCAGGTTCAGGCAGTTAAAGCAATAAGCCAAAATGAAAGTTAAGCCTTTAGTCACGTACTGACATGGAATAAGCAAGAGGCTAAAACCAGAGAAAATGCTGACTCCCCCTTTTCCATTTTCCTCCTGTTGACAGTCAGGTAGATCAGTACAGACTTGGGGGTCACCTTACTGTTGAGGAAGCCCCAAACAAAAGGCTTTAGCAATTTTATGGATCTCTGGATGGGGTGAGGGAGAGTGAGGGGGAAGGGCTAGGAGTAGAGAAGTAAAGTACAGGGTACTGAGTTAGAGAGGGGAAAAGTGTCTTTATGGTCCCAAGTGGCCCCACCCCTCCCTACCCAATAAGGAGGTCTCAGCACAGCTGCCTCCGGAAGACCTCAGCCTAAGGACTCAGATAAAGAGACCTAGGAAAGAAGATATGTGGCTACAAATGCAAATATGCAAAGAGCATAGCCGGCCAGCCCATCCTGAGTTCCTGACTACAGCTCTGTTCAGAGGCTGCAATGCACTCCATACCAAGTCTGGTGTGGGGAGTGCAGCTTTCTCCTGTGAGGCCCACCAGCTAAAGCCTTAGTAATTGCCAACGGTCAGCCCTAAAGAATCATGTAAGTTTTTAACGGGGGAGTCAGACTCCTTAATCTCTGAATCACCAGTTATTTTGTGAACATAGCCAGGCAGATTTTTATCATTCCTTACATTATTTGCATTAGGTTGCAAGTAAGTTATCATCTCATTCTTCTTCAGAGGGAAAAGAACAAATAACTTTATTATCTTCTAGGCGGTAAATTAATGTATACATTGTTGGGCTGCTTTTTACCTTCAATAATTTAAGTTGTTTGAATATGACTTATATGTTCTATTATCAAAGTATTAATTTGATATAAATAAGAAAATTAAAAAAACAACACTGCACAAAAATGTAGATAGAAGATAACGATTTGTGAATCTTTTAGATAATTAAAGGCAGAACTCTTAAAACATTATAGATATTTTCCTACTTTCTCCTTTGGAATAAGTAAAATTAATATAAATCAAATTAATACAATTTTTTTAGCAATTTATTATGAGCGTGACAGTAACATGGCTGTTAACTGATAAAATGGCAAAGAAGTAACTACTGTCTCTACCTTCTTTGGGCTTATAAACTAGCAGGGGATGTATACAAACAGGCAATTACAGTGTACTGTAATAAATGCTCTGCTGAGGGAAATGCAGTTTGCTAAAGGGATGCTCTGAAATAGCCCTTAACTAAGTTTTGTAAGAGTGAGGGAATTGGGCTGGCTTTTAAGGGATAGCTACCTGGATAAAGTAAGATTTTATCCCCAAAATAAATAATGATCATAGAAAAGTAAGCAATGAAAAGGAAAGGGCAGCTAGTGAAAAGGAAAGAACATGTGCCAACACCCACGAAGTGAGATGTTATCTGGGACCTGAATGGAGTATAATGTGGCTTGAACATGGAGTATTAGATAAGAGATTGGTGAGAGCAGGAGTTGGAAAAAGAGATGAAGACTGAAAAAAAGGACTTTCTAAGGTAGATTAGAGAACAATTGAATGTTATTAAACAGGGTGATGACATAATCAGATTTACATTTCACAAAGAGACTTTGTGATTTCAATGCCAAGAATAGATTGGAAATGAGCAAGAGCAAAGACAGAAAAGTTATTTTGAAAGCACTGGAATTAATTCAGGCAATATGATGATGTTCTAATTTAGGACAGTGGCCATCTCAATAGAAATTGGTATATGGATACAAAAAAAACCTTTAGGATTTAAAATGCATGGGGGCAAGTGATAGATATGGAAGAATGGGGAAAGGGTCTCAGTTTCTAGTTTGAACAAATGGGTGGACAGTGGTGTAATTTACTCAAAGAGGGAACAAAGAAAGAGGAATAGGCCTAGGAAACAATAAATTTTAGATATGTTGAATTTGTAATACCTTAATATCTATGAGAAATCCAAGTGGAAATATCCAGCGATCCGTCCTATGTGTGTGTGGTGGTGGAGCGGGGGAGGCTCAGGAAAGATCTGCATTGTGGCTGTAGATTTGGGACTCTTTAGTCTGTTAGCAGTAAGAAATGTATGGCAGTAGATATGGTTATGCAGGACAAATATATATCAGAGAGGAATGCCTGGAATAGCAACCAGATGAATAGAAACTTTAACAGAAGAAAGTGAAGACGAGGCAATAAAATAGAGAAAATGTAAGAAAGTGTCAGAGAGGTAAGAAGGGAAACCAGAAAAGTTGTGTCATGAAGTCCAAAGATGATTACAAGAAGCAAGTAGTCAATGGTATTAGAAACAGGTCAGAGGTCAGGTAGGAAAAGGATTGGAAAGGAACCAATTTGCTCAGCATCAAGGTCATTGCCAGCCTTGGCAAGAGAACTTTCAGTAAAATACTGGGACTAAACCCAAACGTCAGTGACTCGAACAAGGAATTAGAGTGAGTAATGTCAGCTCTAAAGAAATTAAACAGTGAAGGTTTTGGGGATATATTTGTCAATTTTGTATGGCCAGCTCCATCTTGAGGAGCTCATTCTCCTTTTACATCTCAGTAGGCAGTACAAGTCTCCTTCCACACTACACTGGCGTTTGTTATTGACTTTGTTTAGAGTTGTGATGAATTTTTCATTAATTCTAACTCTTGAGGATGATTTCTCAGAATTTCCTATATATATATAATATTGTCATCTGCAAATACAGACAGCTTTATCTCTTCCTTTCAAATATTTATGATTTTATTTCTTTTCCTTGACTTCCTGTTTTGGCTAGAAATTCCGGGTCTATTTTTAAAATAAAAATTATGTTGAATTATGTCATATGCTTCTTCTTCATCTTCTGCAGTGATCATATGAAATCCCCTTGTTATTTTAGTTAAATGAATTACATTTATTTTCATGTGAAAAGCTAAACTTGCATTAGTAGATAACTTCACGTGGTCATGATGTATTTATTGTACTTTTTATATTGTTGGATTTAATTTGCTAATATTTTGGTAAAGTTTTTTGTGTCCATGTTCATGAAGGATATTGGTCTATAATTTTCTTCTCTTGTAATATTTTTGGTTTTGATATCAGGGTTATATGACTTCATAAAATGAGTTGGGAATTGTTTCTTCCTCCTGTATTTCCTGAAAGAGTTTGCATTACTTTGGTAAAATAATATTTTGACATGTTTGATATAATTTATCACTGAAGCGACCTGGGCCTAGAGTTTTCTTTTGGGATTTTTTTTGTGTGTGTGCGTACACTGAAGTATAATTTATATACAGTAAAATTCACTTTTTCAATGAATTCAACCAGTTGTGACAACTACAATCAAGATAAAGAGCATTTCAACATTTCCAAATACATTTTGGAGCCGTTGGTAGTCAATCCCCTCCCATATACCGCTGCTTCTAAAAACTACAGGCCTAATATCTTTCTATACATTTATTTTTCATTTTCTTGAATGTTTTGAGGGAGATTACATAGTATGTAGCTTTTGTGTCTGGCTTTTTTCACTTGGCATAATTATTTTTAGATTCATTCAGATTGTTGCATGTATAACAGTGAATCCTTTGTTATTGTTGAGCAAAGGCTCATTACAAATTACTTGTAATCTTAGTAGTTAATGGATATTTGGTTTGTTTCAGTGTGGGACTATTATGAATAAAGTCAATACAAACATTTGTCTAAAATCTCTGTTTGGACATATATTTTAGTTTTATTTGTGTATGTACGCTTGAGTGTGATTGCTGGGTCATATAGTGTGTTTGACTCTATAATAAACTGCCGAATTGTCTTTTAGAATCACTATATAGTTTTTTATTCCCACCAGCAATATATGAGATTTTCATTTGCTCAGTATCCTTATCAGTGAGTACATGATATTGTAAGCTTTTTAAAAAAAATTTTTAGTCATTCTTGAGTGTGTGTAGCAGTATCTTATTTTTGTTTTTATTTGTATGTATTTGTTTTTATTTGACTAATGATGTTGATCTTTTCCTGTGGTTTTTGTTTTCTTTTGTATATATCTTTTTTTTATTTAAGTCTCTGTTCTAAATTTATGCCTATTTTTTATTGTTTGCCTTTTATTATTAAAGTAAAATTATATATTTTAAAAGCAAGTTCTCTAATATGTGTTTTGTCTTTATATTTTCTCAACAGTATATTTTCTTTAAAAAGTCTTTCATTTTGACAAAATCAAATTTTTCTTTTATGGCTTGTGTTTTTGGAATCCTATATAAAAATAATTTTCCTAACTTTAGTCACAAAGATCTTCTCCTTTGGTTTCTTCACATGGCAGTAACTTTTATAGCTGTAGGTTTATATTTAGATCTATGATCCTTTTTACTGTAATTTTTGTGTAGTACTAGATAACGGTAAAGGTACATACACATAAGATTATCATGTCTTGAATAATTGCCCTTTTTTATCATATATAATGTTTCTCTTTATACCCGATAATATTCTTTGTTCTCAAGTCAATGTTGTATAATATTACAATAACCACAGAGACCTTTTTTCAATTAGTGTTTTTATGGTATATCTCCTGTGTTTCAGTTCAGATGATTTTTTTTTTAAGATTTTATTTATTTATTTGACAGAGAGAGACCTAGTGAGAGAGGGAACACAAGCAGGGGGAGTGGGAGAGGGAGAAGCAGGCTTCCAGCTGAGCAGGGAGCCCAACAAGGGGCTTGATCCCAGGACCTGGGATCATGACCCGAGCTGAAAGCAGATGCTTAACGACTGAGTCACCCAGGCACCCCTAGTTCAGATGATTTCTATGACTCAATTTTAAAATCACTGATTCTTTTCTCTAATGGGTCTAGTCTTATTGTAAGTCTTTCAAAGAAATTCTCTTCTGATATATTTTTCATTTTTAGCATTTTTGACTCCTTTTTATATTTTCCCTTATTACGCTAAAATTTCACATTTGTTCAAGCATGTTCATTTCTTTCATTTAGCCCTCTAACATATAAACTGCAGTTATGTTAATTTCTTCTGTATGTCACCTTCCTTGAATCTGTGGGAAAACTTCTGTGGGAGAGAGTTTCTGTTCTCTTCCAGAAGCAGATGACTTGCTCATATTCCTCCCTTAGTGGCAGTCTACCTTTGCCTGGAAATAGTGTTTCTTTTTGTGTAATTTGAATAATTTCTACTGACTTGCTTCAATTTACTGATTCTTTACTCTTTCGTTTCTGGTTTATACCAACTAAAAGAATTTTCATCTCCATTATCATATTTTATGTTTTAAATATTTTCTTTTAGCTTGTCTTTATATCTTCCATTGCTCTATTGAAATCCTCTACCCATTTGTTCCTGTTGTTCACTTTTTCAACTGTCTTATACTGTAAATAGTGTACTCTGTTTTTCATAGTTATTTTAATATACTTTTCAGATAATTTTAACATCTGGGATATCTTTTGGTCTTTTCCTCTTATTTTCTCTTTTGATCATTGGTTACTCTTTAGTTTCCTAATGCTGCTGTAACAAGATATGACAAATAGGGTGACTTAAAACAATAGAAATTTATTGTCTTGCAATTCTGGAACCTAGAAGGCTGAAATCAATGTGGTAGCAGGGCCATACTCCCTTTGAAACCTGGAAAGGAATCCTCTCTTGCCTTTTCTACCTTCTTCTGGTTTGCTAAAATCTTTGGAGTTCCTTAACTTGCTGATGTATCAACTCCAATCCTCTGTCTTCACATGGCATCTTCCCTGTTTCTCTGTCATGTTGGAAACAGTGACAGTCATGTTGGGCTAGGGGTTCATGCTACTCCAGTGTGATTTCATATTAATGATGACAGTTGCATTTTCTTGCTTCTTCTGTGCCATCATTTTAAAATTAAATACCAGATATTTTGTGTAAAAGAGCAGTAGATACTTAAAAAAATAATACTTATCTCCAGAAAAGGACATGGCCCATCTTACTTGAGGCTATTAGTGTGATAGTCTGAGTCACTCTAGTCTGTATTTGATCTGGAGCTGGCTTTGTTGAAACTTTAGTTGGATTAACTTCTCCTCTGACTTCAAGTCATTTGAGGGCAGAATTACAAGTTTTTCTTTAATATGTGCATGAGGTATAAATTGCTAGATGGTTTTTCTCATGTCTTCTGTCCAGCCCCCAGTGTTCAGTAGGTTCAATACAACTATACTTTGGAATAGATCTCTCTCCATAATCCTGTCTTGTCCCCAGATATTCTTATGAAGGCCTACGAAAAAGAGTTTGTGAGTGTAGTTGGATTCTCTTTGTTCAACTGTTTTCTTCTTGCCCACATATTAAACTTTCTCCTCTTTGCACTACTCTGCTAAGGGTGAAAGTGCACAAGTCTCTTCTCTTCTAGATTGGATTCCTTACATTTTAGACCTTAGCATATTAATTTTCTTTGCATCTTCAGTTCTCTGATGGGCTTTATAAAACATGATTTTTTATGTCATCTTGTATTTTTCTATTATTGGAATTGGATTGAAATATTCTTACAGTTTTCTATGTCTTTGGCTATAGAAGTCATTTTTTAGATTTTGTTTTTTTATATTTATTTGTCCAATAGAGAGAGAGCACAAGCAGGGGGAGCATCAGGCAGAGGGAGAAACAGGCTCCCCGCTGAGCAAGGAGCCCAATGTGGGACTCAATCTCAGGACCCTGGGATCACAACCTGAGCAGAAGGCCAGACGCTTAACTGACTGAGCCACTCAGGCGTCCCAGAAGTCATTTTTTAAAGACCTTTGAAAAGTTCACCTTTGCCTTAGATTTATCAAGAGGAAACTGCCATTTTTTGTTCATATCTGGGTATACCATCACAGCTAAGAAACACCAACTACAAACCTTTAGTCAAATTTCCATAGCTGAGGATTATTAATAAACCTCCTATAAATTAGCCTAAAATAGCTGTGTTAGCTGCTTTCTTCCCATTACCACACTGGCATAAGTGTAAGGTTTATAAATTGTTAAATAATAATAAATATAAAGCATTACAAATTATTTTGGGTGTAGTTATGTATAATGCAAGGACTGTGGTCCAAAATAATCCCTTCCTCTACCTCAAAGATGTCTACGTCCTAATCCCTGGAGCCTATGTTACCTTACATAGCAAAAGAATTTTTGCAGATGAGATTCAGTTTAAGGGCCTTCATTTAGGTAGATTATTTTGTATGATCTGATAAGCCCAATCTAATCATATAAGTCCTTAAAAGTAGAGAAATTTTCTCTGCTGCTGATGAAGGAAGATGGTACTAAAGAAGAATGGTCAGAGAAATACAACATGGCTGGCTTTAAACGTGGAGATCACTAGCCAACCAATGTAGGTGACCACTAGAAGCCAGAAGAAACAAGGAAGTGGAGTCTTCCTTAGAGCCTCCACAAAGGAATGTAGCTCTGTGACCCCTCGATTTTTGTTCATGAGCTTCATGTCAGACTTCTAACCTACACAAGTATAAGATAATTAACTTGTGTAGTTTTTTTTTTTTTAAAGATTTTATTTATTCATTTGAGACACAGAGATACACACAGAGAGAGAAAGCATGAGCAGGGAGAGAGGCAGAGGCAGAGGGAGAAGCAGGCTCCTCGCTGAGCCAGAAGCCCTATGCGGGGCTCGATCCCAGGACCCTGGGATCATGACCCGAGCTGAAGGCAGACGCTTAACCATCTGAGCCACCCAGGCGCCCCTAACTTGTGTAGTTTTAAGCCACTACATTTGTGGCAATTTGCTGTAGCAGCAATAGAAAACTAATACAAGGCTTAGAACAAAACAATTTTTTTTGCATATCTTTTTTTGAAAATTGTGGAGGTAATATGATAAAATCTTTTATTGGCTTAGTCTCCTTTCATTTGCCAGGAGATTAACACAAGAAAGAAATTAGAACACTGGTAGAAATGTTAACATTTTTGTAAACATTAAGTTTAAACGCTAGAGTATAGAAATATATATTTTTTAAATCTGAAGACTCCCAAGGAAAGGAGATCTCATAACACATTCCTTCCCTGTCCAACATTGAGAAGCCCTCAAAATCACAACGTAATTCTTCATATGTGACTTATAAATGTTCCAAATAACGTCGTTACTATAATCTTAATGAAACATCAGTTCTCCAGAATGAGGCATCTTGGGGCACCTGGGTGGCTCAGTTGGTTAAGCAACGGCCTTCGGCTCAGGTCATGATCTCAGGGTCCTGGGATCGAGTCCGACATCGGGCTCTCTGCTCAGCGGGAAGCCTGCTTCTCCCTCTCCCACTCCCCCTGCTTGTGTTCCCTCTCTTGCTGTCTTTCTCTCTGTCAAATAAATAAATAAAATCTTAAAAAAAAAAAACAGAATGAGGCATCTTTAAATGGGATTTATACTAGTGGAAAAGAGGTAAATTTGGGATTGTGTAAGATTCAGAAAGGGAGCAAAACAAAAGCAACTGATTTAATTTTAGAAAAATATAAAAGTTAATAAAACTTCATAGGTTTGCTGCTTCACAATTAAGAACATTATACTATGTTTTATTTTTGTATTTATACCACTTGAAAAATATTTCCTAAAGGCAGTGTGATTTTTCCTGCTGAAAACTTTTCTAACACTGTGCTAAGCCTGAATATACCCGTGGTTCTCCAGCAAGTGGCCAGTTTTTAAGCATAATTTAATTGTACTCCAATTGTACCTAATTCAGTTGCACTCCAAGTTTTCTACAACCAATCCAATTGCACTCTAAAATGTCATCTTCCTGAAGAGCAAAGCATAAGAATCCTTGAAAATCTAGCTTTTTAGTTTTGCTCTTGAGATTATAAATTTCCTGGCAAAGGTGCTGGCTATACCAAAACATTCTAAATATCACCTTTATAATCCAGTTATTGATGAGTTGTGAGAAAAAAATTAAATAGGATGATTGTTACACTGATATTAAAGTTTTATACTTTTAAATATCCTGATACTGGATGAGAATTGTATAGATACCTGTATTACCAGCTCACACGATTACTGTCCTTTCCAGAAGGTACTTAAAGTCTTCAATCAGAGGCTGATTTTTTAGCTTACAGTGTATAATTAGCTACAGTTAAAATAAGAAAGTCACTGCTAAGACCTTTTTTTTTTTTTTGACATTGACTATTTTGAGAAGTGGTACCTGAATTCCGGACAGTGAGGAGAGAATAATGGGGGGAGGGTGAAACTTAAGAAATAGACCCAATAAAGTCAGATGATCTTTGATTATTTATGATAGGGGCAAACATCTTTATTCCCTTCACTTCCCAAGGGCAGTATGCAGCATGCTTTGCAACTAACCATCTCAACCCTAACCCTTACATCTGAATTATATCTTCATCCATCTGCTCCAATAATTATGCCCTAGGTTTTGTCATTAACTCTTAATAACCAGTCCTCTGACCATAAGATAAGAGCTTGCTAAGTGATTATTACACATATTTTTCTTTTCCTCAATATACTTATTTTTTTCATACCTTCTCTTTTGTCCCTACCTAAATTCATGTCTCATCACTTCAACCAACCTCTGCCACTATCCTCACTCTCTGGCCCCATTGATCCAACTGCATTGATCTAGCTGTCTACCAAGTAGTTTTTCTTATGTAACTGGAAAGGCAAGAATTAATATTAATTAATGGTCTCCAGTGTCATATCCAGTGTTTCTCAGCAAGCCTTCTCTGTCCTCATAGTCATTTTCCCTCTTCTCTGTCCAGTAAATTTCAAAACATGTCTGCTCTTTCCAAATAACATAAAAATCATCTTAAGTGAATGTAATCAATTTACCATTCCAACTGCATAAATGTCTCCATCTACTTAAATTCCCCCCCAACTCTCCTAGTTTTTTTTTTTTCCCCCCACAATAGAAAGGTGCTATCTTTTCTACTTAATGTTTACAGGGAACTTACGCCACCATTTGTCTCTCTTTTTAAGCTATATCTAAAACTCCTCTTTCTCCATGCAGTCTTTATTAATTTCTACAATATATGTGTACTTCTTCTATACTAGAAGACAAGAGCAATAGTAATACACTCAAAGCAAATTTTCCCTCAAAGCCACATTTTGTATTCAGGTGTATATCATTTAGTATAGTGTTAGCTGCAAATTATAATAAACCTGACTTAAAATAGACTAAACAATAAGAAACTTTTAGCTTGCATAGGATTTCCAGTCAATCACAGCTCCGGTTCTATTCTTGTGATATGTTCAGTTCTGCCCTCTTTGATATGTTGGCTTTGTTCTTCATGGTTAAAAGATGGCAGTCATCCACAACTAAGGCAACATCTAACTTGTTAAGATGCACAGGGAGGGAAATACATACAATACATGGATTATAGTAATGACGTTATTTGGAACATTTCCTCCAATTAGGAAATAAAAATTATTCCCTGGATAGATCATCTGCCTTACACCAGGATAATTGAACTAATCACTGCCAAGAAGGATGAATTTGCCATGTTTGGCTTAGTCTACTCACATTTCTTGTCTGGAGTTCAGGGTGGGGTTAAATTCTCCTGAGTCCTAAGGACTATGTAACAGAAGTATAGATACTTAAAAAAAAAAAAAAGATGGTTTTTTTTTGTGTGTGTGTGTGTGTCTTCCCATCCCCCCCAACATAGAGGAAAGGGGGATGTTGGAAAAGCCAACAATGGGGTCTTTACACAAAGAAACAAAGAGAATACAATGAATCCAAATGCACAAAGAGATTGCACAGAAAGGTACAGATCTAGGATCCTATGAATACTCAAATCAAATTTCTAATTTACTACTTAAAACAGCGTTCTAGGCATGCTGGCTCCTGCTCGTTTACTCACTCTGTCTGAGGGACTTTGCCTGAGGTGGCTTTTGGTTATTGAACCTAGGAGCTACTTGTGAACCTCGTGCTCTTTGAGAGTATTATCTATATTTGGCTTGGCATTAGCTGCTATTCAACCCCCTCTAGGGCCTTTCCCCACCCTGCCTCCCATCTACCCTAAACTTTTGCTGAGAGGTTCTTTTACATGTATCACATGATGTCTCCATCAAATCCAAGTTAGCTTACCCATAGAATATCCTTTGAGGTTTCTAGTTTTTCTGATTCCAGGCCTCTGCCCATTTTTCTCTGTTTAACGTGCATAATATATATATATATACATATATATATATATATGTATATATATATATATCTCCTTGATATTTAGTGTGTACTCTCCTCTTAAGCAATTTTATCTTTTTCTTCTGTTATTCTTGACTATTTTTTGGACCTAGTATTTATTCAGCCATGTGGCATCTGATGTTGTGTTCAAATAGTCTTCCTAAATCTGCTCCTTTGCTAAGATAGATCCAAACTATTTACTTGTTCTTTGGAATATTTCAGATATCTTGGGAAATGCCTATTGAATTTGATTTCAGAACTGGGGGAAAGCAGTTACTTCTTTGTGCATTTGCAATAGAGAATAATTTATATACTATTGTTTCTTTTCTAACTCCTGTTCTGAAGCCTAATAATTGTATTTAGTTTCCTTAAGGATGACCACCATATTCTGTTCTCTCAGAGAAGTATTCTTATAATACCTAACCATTTATAGTTTATGCAATCATGGATTCTAAAACAAAAGTTAACAATTATACATGTAACAGTAAAGGGTGGTTTGCTCATAATCAATGAGTCATTATCAGCCAACATATATCATGTACTACTAATTGTAACCCACATGAAGCTAGGCCTTTTTGTTCCTGGCTGAACACCCATCTCAAGTCATTGTCATTCTAAAAAACCCTGAAAAATAATGTAGGCTTCTGCAGAATTGCCCCTTGAGGAGGTGACAACAGGAATGAAATCATATGCATTGGATAACACTCAGCAAAACTTAAGGATCCTTCTTTAGTTTGGCTCTCCTTGATTCCCCCATCACCCAAGCCTTCTTGCCGCAGAGTTCACATTTCCCTTCTTTGGTGACTCCCATTTTCTTATGCAAAGCAATCTGTTAGCCTTTGTCTAAGACTTTCCCCTTACGAGGAGGGGAAAAAAAACTTTTGAGGACTTTTACATAATATTTTGTCCTTATCACTCACTGAGAAATAATTTTCTTCTGATAAATGGCATTAATGGATATAAGACATTGCCTTAATTTAATAATTAAAAAAAAATAGAAGCAAAAACTTGGTGTCCCCCTTCTGACTCTAATCTTCTATCACCTGTTATCTAGAGTTTTTATTCTCCCAACTCCTTCCCTGTCCATACCTTCCCATGGAGGAAATGGATACCTTCCTTTATATCTCATAAATGACTAAAACATCATAACATGACTCATGTTCACAGCAGTATTTAAATCCAAACTGAAGGCAATATTTTATATTTAAGAAAAGAATCTTTAATTTTGGGCTTTTAGGCATCAACCCTGTAACCCACCTCTTTGAGCAGGGTAAAATTTTTGGAACTTTTAAAATCATATCATATGTTCAACTTTTCATTTGTAGTTTGGTCATGAGGAAAACTATTCTTGAATTTGTTTATCGAAGAGCTTTTCCTCCTGTGATTGTGAAGTCTGGTATCAAGGTCAAAATAAACAAAGGAATAACAAAATTTAGTAAAAATTTAGATTATAATTCAAAATCTCTAAAATCTCTTCGGTAAATAATTCCATTGTGTATTTTATGACTAGAGAAAAAAGAGCTAACAGAGGCATGTTTCCTATAACAATAACTACCTCCTCTGTGTTTTCACCTCTTCAGAGGCTAATAAGACTGTCAAATTGATGGAAAGCTTTCTGCTTACTAAATTATAGCACCTCAATTTACATTAGTGTAATATGTGCCAACAATGAAATACTATCTCATTTCAAAGTCTGTGAATTTATTTTATTACTTAGAGTTGATTTTCCTAGTACTCTAAGCTGTAATAGTTCCTCTTTAGGTTTGTTTTTTTTTTAAGAAAAAAAGTAAAGAAGGGGAAGAGGGAAAGAGGAAAGGAAGCAAGAGGGAGAGAAAGAAGAAAGGAGCAAGAAATCAAAGAAAGAAGGAAAATAACTTGAGAGTATTAGTGTTCTTCCTCCCAACATGTTACATGACTAGTAAAATAGTATTTTTTTTACCTTCCCTTAATTTGGTTTGAGTTAGCCTGTTTCTTTTAGTTTCTCTCAGTTTGCAATGTCACAGCAAGTTATCTTGACAAAAACATTAATACTGAACAGTAATATGAGCGATCATAAAGGGACTTCTCCTATGTCACCTCCAATGCGATCTCATTTATGTGAGATGATCCGATATATGCTGAGATTTAATTTTGGAAGTGTAAAACAAATCGGAGTAATAAGATTTCCTGGAGATGGCAAAATAGAAATGTGGAGAGACCTATTCAAAAGAGAGACTGTCATCTATGTCCCTATGGGAACATAGGGAAATCTCAAGAGGAAACTGAGGATTTAATACCATGCAGTGTGGTACTTAATCAGAATGCATCAAAAAGGAATTATACATTCCGAATTTGACAACTCAAAAGGAATGCATCGCTATCTTTAAAAGAACACCTTAGGGGCGCCTGGGTGGCTCAGTTGGTTAAGTGTTTAACTCTTCATTTTGGTTCAAGTCATGATCTCAGGGTTGTGAGATCAAGCCCCGGGTCAGGCAGGGAGTCTGCTTGAAATTCTTCCTTTCCCTTGGGCGCCTGGGTGGCTCAGTTGGTTGAGCGACTGCCTTCGGCTCAGGTCATGGTCCCAGGGTCCTGGGATCGAGTCCCGCATCGGGCTCCCTGCTCTGCGGGGAGCCTGCTTCTCCCTCTCCCACTCCCCCTGCTTGTGTTCCCTCTCTCGCTGTGTCTCTCTCTGTCAAATAAATAAAATCTTTAAAAAAAGAAGAAAAAAAAAAGAAATTCTTCCCCTCCCTCTGCCCCTCCCCTCCTCTAAAATAAATAAATCTTTTAAAAATAATAAAAAAATAAAACATAAATAATAGAACACTTTGTCTTATGCTGTCCATAATCCTTGTCAAAAAGAAAACCCAAAACCATTAATTGATAAAAAGATACTGAAGATGAGTGGAATTAAAGAGTGAAATTATGAATATCTATATTGCTTGTAATACAGAAATTTTTAAAGTGTCACAACAACCCTAAAAAATAGGTTGAGTAGATTTTAGCCTATTTTACAGATGAGGACACTGAGGCTCGGGGGAGATTCAGTGATAAAAATAAGTACAAGAAAGCTGGCAGTGGCACATTGATGCCAATATTCTAAGTTTAGTGAAATTCTCACTACACCAAACTTTTTTTTTTTTTTAGTCAGTGGATGCTCTCGAAGTTAGAACTAAATTCTTTCATGATTGTGGTTTTTTTTTCTAAAGGAGACTTATTTTCTCATTCAACACTGGGGTGGCTCTGCTGTAAAGGACAGAGTGCTAAGAACAGGAACTTCATGGTAGAATTATGTGGTCCTTGCCCTCAAGGCGATTCTAATCCAACAGAAATGGAAGAGAGGCAATTATGCTAAATTTCCTATGCTTCCTTCTTATTGGAAGCTTAGGCCTGTAATTTTTAAACAGCTCTTTATTCTTTCAGAGCTAATTTTTGTACTTATTTGGTCCCCTAGAATTCTGTGTGTAGCACTATCCATAGTTTCCAAATGTGTTGTAATTATTTGTGATTATATTTCATAATTATTTCTAATCATGTTGAGTGTGAAGGTTAGTTGAGTGTGGACTTGTTGAGTGTGAAGATTAGTACCTACTCATTCATACAAGGTCAAGCTCAGTGCTTGGCATACAGTAAGTGCTCAATAGATGTGCTCGTTTATCATATGTTTATTATTAGATAGGTACACACACCTTGTATAAAATCCAAGCGGTATAGAAGTGTATAATGTAAAAAACGAAACTTTTTCATCTCTCTCACCCACCTCTAGCATGTGGCATGAATCTGTCCTGCATGATGTAACTGTCAAACTTTACTTTGCATTAATTTTTTTAAAAAATTGAATTAGACATTGACATTTATCATTTTTATTCTAATTTGTAGTGTGACAGGTTCACATATGTCAGCCACATAGGCCATCAAACACTTTTGCTGCTTACCTGATTTTCACTTTGGTCTGGTTTATCATGTATGTAACCAGCCTCTGTCAGCTTCCAAAAGAATGTTATAAGAGTTGCCTTTCTTTTACAAGTTACGTAAAATTCTTGATCACCATGCCAGGTATCAATATAATTGATTTTGGAGATGAATTGCTATTAATACTAAGAGGACAGCTCTCAAATCATTTCTCAATTTCCATAGGTAAGGTCTTTCCTTTTATATTAAATCTAGGTAATCAAATTTCTTCTCTCTCCTCCTTCAGTATCATCTTTGCTTTATAAAGATTGATGAAAAACAGAAGTCTGAATATTTTTTCTGTTTTCTCTGTCACTGAAAGAAAAATATTGGTATACTTAAAAAGAAGAAATTGAATGCTAATACTTTGGAAGGGCCATTTTAATCACTATGATTGTAGTGGAGCACTTAAAATGCATGTAATGGGATCTAAAAATAGATTTAAAAATTTTTCAATAAGTCCACTCACTCATTAGATTACTTTGTAGTTGGAAATAAAACCATCCTTTCTTTAGGGTATGGTATTTCATTTGGGTTACTTGCTGAATAAGATGTACTCAGTTCTTGACATTTAGTGTGAATCTTGGTATTTTAGCAAACATTTTAATAAATTTGACTTGGGTGATTTATATGGTTTCTCACTGAGATTTTCCCATAATAACATTCATCAATAAGAGTGATTAATCAGTAACTATGCTTGTTTAATAAGTAAAACCACAATTCTGAGAATCATCGTTGCTTCTTTGTATGGTGTGTCCGAGACTATGTCTGCCATCTCTCTTCATAAATACACAAGAGATTGTTGGTTGAGACTTTGTTAGAGATGCTGTTTGCAGAACTTAAATTTGTCATTCTATCTTTTTGGTTCACTAGCAGTTTAAAAAAGAACACCATTTCAGTAAACTGCATTCAACGTTGACCATTCTGCTCCGTGGTAGCCTCATTTATTCACATGGCATAATGATTCCTGTTGTTTCAGAGATTCTCCCTGCTTTTCTCCGTACTTTATCCATGGATTCTATGATGCTTGCAGTTCCAAATAGATTCATTTTCCAACTAAAATTGAATTTCTCATATCTACCTATCCACTTCTAACCCCCAAATGTCCTATTTTTCCTGGAGATTAAAAATGACATGTGAAGCCTTTGTTTCCAATTTTTGATAATGACGTTTTTATCATCCAGTCCATTTTGCACCAAAATCTTGATATGATTTTTACTCTTTATTTGTCTAGATCTTTCTTAAGCATTCATATTAAAATTTGCCCTCCAAAAATGACCTTTAGCATTGCCTCTCTCATCTGTTCTTCCCTTTCCTTCCACTTGTTATTGCCTCTCGATATCATTTAGCTTGGTGATTGCTATTGTAATAACCTTCTAATCCCATGACCACATCCACTCCCTTGTCCTTTCCCAACACAACACCCTTTTCTTATGGCCAAAATGACCCACAAATCCTGGATTTCAGTATTTTAATTTTTAAACATCATTGGTAACTCATCACTGCCTATAAACTAAGATGCATTGTTTTTCTTTTGGCATTCAAGACTTTCAACAATAATTCCCCAAACTATTTTTTGAGCTCTAGATTTCACTTCTATATTTTTTAACTCCCCACCCCCTAACTCTCAGCTCTCAATATTTCTATAGTGGGTTTGTTTTGTTTTGTTTTTTAAATAAGCTCTACACTCAATGTAGGGCCTGAACTCAGGACCCTGAGATCAAGAGTTGCATGATCTACTGACTGAGCCAGCCAGGCACCCCTCTATATATTTGTTTGATCGCAATGGATCATTTACCATTTCCTGAACATTTTTTCCTAAAGCACTATTCTCATCAGCTTAAACGTTCTCTACAACTCAGACCATTATAACCAAAAGTAAATTTTTTTGGCTTAATCTTAATATTATCTTTTCCATGAAGGTTTGGTGGGTTACTTTGGAAATTTTTGTCAATTTCTACCTCTTCTGCACTTGTGTTTTTATTAATTTGTTCAAAATATTGATGTTCTCTACTTTAATATATGTCATAATATTTGTATAATTCTGTTTTGTATAATGGGTGAAAAAACACCTGATCATAAAAAACGTATACATAACTAGGAATGTGAGTATATGTGCTCATGCATGCATGAGCATGTAAGTGTGTGTGTGTGTGTGTGTGTGTGTAGACAGAGGTAGAAGAATGAAGAGAGCCTAGGAAGAAGTAACCTTTGCTCATTTCACGATTTTGTCATGGTCCAACTCTGAATACTCCTCATCAGCTGAAGTTGCACAAGATATCTTACATAACTCTTCTTGCCTGTTCTGACCTTTGTTGTCTCACTTTAACTCATTATATAGCAGCTGTCTGAGTATTTTGCTCTAATCTATTCTCTACTCAGCTAATTTAGAAATACTATTTTAGATTAAATTGCATATAAGTTTCCACTGAGAAATCCCTGGTGGTTTAATTATCACTGATTTTTTTCTTAGAAGCTATTTGAAATGGTTTACAATGGTGGTTAATTTAGCAATAAGTTTTCATTTGTGCGGACATAGCATTAAGTGTTAAAATATTAAGCCTTCATGAGCTTGGGGTAGTTTTGATTGCCAAGTTATTTTAAAACAAAACTAATATAGGAGTCCTTATACTCAAGCTTCTTTATGAATCCAAACCTTTATTGGGTGTGTATGTGTGTGTTTGTTTTTAAGATTATGGTGAAAAATAAAATTCTCTTTGGAGAAAACCAAAGTTTGAAAACAATTTTAATCCTTTCTATATACCTCTCATTTTTGAATCATGAGATATGTTCAGTAAAAGTGGCAAGCAAATACTATCACTGATCTTTAATACACCTCTTATTTGTTTATACAAAGAAAGCAGATTTGAGGAATAAAGTGGTACATTAGGTTCAACTACTGAGTAGATAATCATAATTTTTAGGGAAGACTATGTGCCAACAGCTTAAGGGATACAAAAAACAAGAGCATTAAACTGTGTAAAGGGATTAGACTAGTGTTCTCTCAGTAATGGGATGAGTTGCATAAATCTGGAACTTGAATGGGAGAGGAAATGTTTTCATCCTAATCCTAAACATGAAAAACTTGTGCTACGAAAATTCCCATGCTTTCCAACTTAATTTTGCCCCACACTGTTGACCATTGTCAATTTTTCAAATCAGGTAGATTTCCCCAGTCTAAAATTACTGTTTTGAACATGTTCTACTTACCTCCCATCCCTGAGGGTACTCCTCTAGCTTTGACATTGCTTCCTGCTTCTCAGGGAAAATATAAAACTTATGGGAACTCCTCAATATCCTGCTACCACATCTCTAAAACTTAGCTGCATATTGCTGGTGCTTTCATTCCTATTAAAATGGTGGTGTAGTTCCTGCAATCACAGGAGGTCTGAATCCCACCCTCTCCAACATTCTCAGTGTTCTAAGCAAATTTTCTTTCTCTATCTTGAATTTTCATTGAGTTTGTGTCCTTTAGATTCTTCCCATCAATATTTAAAAGCAGGTTATTGATGATATAAAACAAAACACCTAAACATGCAAACTTTTATTTGTGTGTGTGTGTGTGTATATATATAATCTGTGTATTTCAGTATATATTATTTATATATATGTATGTGTGTATATATACACATATGTATATATGTGTGTGTATATATATACATGCTTCAGATATCATGTCTCTTTCCTCTCATTTTGAAGTCGAACATTTTTTAAAGAATTGTCTGTATTTGGTCTCCCTTCTTTTCACCATCTAGTCATTCTGAATAAATAAATCGTCAGTCTGACTCCTGCACATGTACTTTACTCTCAAATTTACTTTCAAGTTGGGGCACCTGGGTGGCTCAGTCATTAGGTGTCTGACTTCGGCTCAGGTCATAATCCCAGGGTCCTGGGATGGAGCCCCCGCATCCGCATCGGGCTTCCTGCTCGGCGGGAAGCCTGCTTCCCCCTCCCCCACTCCCCCTGCTCGTGTTCCCTCTCTCTCTGTATCTATCTCTGTCAAATGAATAAATAAAATCTTTAAAAAAAATTTTTACTTTCAAGTTGCTAGCATCTAGTTGTTTGTATGGAATAACCTCAATATCCTTTGAGAAACACTTCAAGAGAATTGATTTCAAATGCCTATTTCTGTGATTTATGTAAGACTTAGACTTTACCTACATATGATACCATAAGCACTAATAGCAATTCCAAAAGAAATTCTCTAAAATATGTTAAATAGATAAAGCAAGATTTTATTTCTGAGATCAGAAATAGACAAGATAATATTCATGTTGCCTTTTTAAAATGCTCATTTCTTCCCCCTTTAGTCCCCGTTTGATGTCCCAGAAGTCGTAAAGTATCACATGTTAACACCTCTTTGTACGTCTTCTATACCTATATAATTTATTGATGGACTATGCATAAAATAGACATTTCTCAGTGGATTATGAATATGCACTGCTTCTCAAATGGCTTAGGTTGATTTCTCTTTTAAATAACTAATACCTATGAATTTAACCAGATCTTTTGTTCACTAACATCACCCATTAAATTCTTAACCCTTACATCAGATCAAAATTTAAACTCTTTTCAAGCTTTTACAATGTATAATAAAGACTTCTCACTACATCAATGAGGTGTGTTTAAAGGGCCAAGGTGTTTTGAATTAAAGTTCAAACTTTGTCCTTAGCTGTTCATTTTCTTCCTATTCAGAACATTCTTAATATCAGGAAATTACTTTGATAATTTTCCTATTGTATTCTAAAAGGACTAGCTGAATTTGAAATGAAAATTATTTTAATTACAGTGACAGAAAAGTCACTATGATACTTCTTTTTGGCAGTTTGTTCCATAGGAGTTCATTCAAGAAGTAAAGTTGTACTGGATATAACTTATGTGCACATTATGTAGTTTTAGTATGTAAATGGTAGTTGAAATTATAATGGTAGCCCAGTTTTAAAGCAGTATTTTAAAACAGTATCTAGGTTCTCTGCAAATAGAAAAGGCTAAAAGGTTCTTGGTTTTTCTGCATGTTTCTTTTCCTAGTTTTGATGCTATTTTGCTTTGTCTCCTTCCATTTCCTTATGTTGATTGTATCATTTTCTTTGAAACTCTTCTTTCCAAGATACTTATCTCCAAAGACAGTTATTAAGATGGGAGCAATAAAATTGTTGAACTGGTCACATGAAGAAGAAACTGTGTTTTAGAAAATATACCTGATCTCTCACAAGTTAAATAGGTAAATTTTATTAGTGCCTTTCAAAGCATTATCTCATTTAATCCTTAACAGCATCTCTTTGAAACAGACAATAAAATTATGCCTTGCATCTTATAAAGGAAGAAACAGATTCAGACTTCTAAGGTAACTATCTCCTAAGCTTACAGTTGATAAAGGACTTAGAATTGGAACACAAATCTGTCTGAAGTAGATTTCATGCTTTGATTTCTCTGAAATTACTAAAGGACATGAACTTAAGCTTTTTAGATTATCCAAAATTCATTTAAATTTGGCTTTAGAATGTTAATTTTCTCTTTGGCCACTATTAAAATGAATGCATAGTTTCTATATACCACTTTCTATGCAGCAAGTTATGGTAAAAGGCTGTTGTAATAATGTAAATTGATGGGAATAAATCAATGTATATGTTTTTTGAAAATGCTGATAAGCCCCATTTAAGTATTTTTTGGTAGATAATTGAGAATTAATTCCAAAGTCTAAGGAGGCTTTGTCCAATGTGGTAGCTGTGTGATAAGCTCTGCAAATATTATAAGTAATGAGATTTTATGTTTAGCAATGATTAAGGATTCATACTGGCAAATTCTAGACAAGAAATTATTTTCATGATATGTTTGTGCCCTTAGATTAATGTTAGATATGAACTATTTGTACAGTACTCAGTATGTAAAATTCTATTGTGATTGATCAGTACATAAAATTGATACTAATACTATTGATTTTTACACACTTATGTTTTTGCATAGAAGAGAACTATAAATCCTTGTGCTTTCAAGCTTTTTCTATTTAGGATCAATATATCTCTCATATAAGGCCTAATATCTGCCTTCAGAAAATAAACTACTTTTATTAGAAATTATTGACAATTTTTATTTGCTCATTCTTGTTCATATTTCTAACACTGAAATTCCAGAATGCATATTGTGTTTTTTAAGAAAAATTGTCTCATGACTATTTTGTAGGACATGATACATGTTAGAAAACCATTTAGTGTTTTATTCACCTCCCTCAAAATATGGTTAAAAATTTTATTAGAAATCTTTCTTTAGATTCTCAATTTTTTAACCAATTTATTGAGATTTTGTGGCAATTTTCTTTCCATGAAATTTGATCATTTTATTTTTTAAAAGATTTTATTTATTTATTTGAGAGAGAGAGAGAATGAGAGAGAGAGAGCACATGAGAGGGGGGAGGGTCAGAGGGAGAAGCAGACTCCCCGCCGAGCAGGGAGCCCGATGCGGGACTCGATCCAGGGACTCCAGGATCATGACCTGAGCCGAAGGCAGTCGCTTAACCAACTGAGCCACCCAGACGCCCCGAAATTTGATCATTTTAATCCTACAACTAATGATTTTTAGTAAATTCAGAGTTACACAGTCATCAATACTGTCTAAATTTAGAATATCACCATCAATCTCCCCCCCCAAAAAAGCCTGTAATCATTATCACCAATCCCTGTTCTCACCCCACCTCTAATCTACTTTCCATCTCTATATATTTGCCTACCGTAGACATTTTTTATAGAATACAGTCACGTATGTTCTTTTGTGTCTGGCTTCTTTCATGGAGCATGTTTTTGTTTCCAGTATTGTAACAAATATAGATGTATCGCTTATTATTGTGGCTGAATATTCTATGCACATACACACATAGCACATCTTGTTTATCCATTTACTAGAGGATGGGCATCTTCGACTTTTCTGACTATGATGAATAAAGGTTCTATGTGCATTCATTGAACAGGTCTTTGTGGGTACATTTACCTTCATTTCTCCTGGGTGGAGTGCTAGGGAGAAGAGTTGCAGGATGATATGATAATTTTTGTTTCACTTTTTGAGAAACTGGCAAGCTGTTGGCAACAGTGCATTCCTGCCAGCAGTGTTTGAGTTTTCCAGTTTCTTCCACCGCTGCCATCTCTTGTTATTTTCAGCCTGTTGATTATATTCCAGTGGGTATAAAATGGCATATCATTGTGGTCCTTATTTGCATTTCCCTAATGATTAATGCTCTTGAGAAATTTTTCATGTACTTATTGGCCACTTTTACATCTTCTTTGGAACAACGTCTATTTAATTACTTGGCCCATTTTTTTTAGTTACTTTTATTATTGGGTTGTTTTTATATATTCTGAATACCAATCCCTATTGGATACATAACTCACAAATACTTTCTTCCATTATGTGGTATCTTTTGAAGCAGATATATATATTTTTTAATTTTGATGAAGTTTTTTTTTGATGAAGTACAATTTTATCAATTCTTTTTAAAGTTTAATTTAAAATTTTTAATGACGTTTTTAATTTTGATGAAGTACAATTTATCATTTTTATTTATTTTTTTCTATTTTATCTTTTTTTCCTGAATATTTTTTTTATTGTTATGTTATGTTAGTCACCATACAGTACATCATTAGTTTTTGATGTAGTGTTCCATGATTCATTGTTTGCATATAACACCCAGTGCTCCATGCAGTATGTGCCCTCTTTAATACCCATCACCAGGCTACCCTATGCCCCCATTCCCCCCAGGACTCCGAGAAACTTATCATTTTTTTAAAAATCACTTGCACTTTTGGTACAATCTAAGAAATCACTAACTAATCCAAGTCCTAAGGGTTTACTCCTATGTTTTCTTCTAAGAGTTTTATAGTTTTAAGTCTTAAAATTAGGTCTGTGATCCATTATTAGTTAATTTTTGTGTATGATGTAGGGATCCAAATTCGTATATTTTACATATGGATGTCTATTTGCACCACTTGTTGAAAAAATTATATTTTTTTTGGCACCTTTGTCGGAAATCATATGATCATAAATGTAAGAATTTATTTCTGGGTTCTCAATTATATTACCTTCAGACAAAGTATACAGATCATGGCACTTTATTTATAATGCATGCAGTGATACTCTTCTGAATATTTTAGTGGGGACTCTCTATATAGCTTTTATTTCTTCTCAGAGGCCAGGAGTCAGAAAACTTTTCCTCAAAGGGCCAGATAAAAAGTAGTTCAGCCACTCAACTCTGATGATGTATCAGAAAAGCATTCATTGACAATAGATAAATGAATGAGCATGGCTGTTCCAATACAACCTTATTTACTAAAACAGGAGGCTGGCCCATGACTCCTGGGTACTGTCCACTTTACTAGACTCAGTCTTATAAGTAACTATAGTTACCTAACAAAATTTTATTGAATGAATTTTAAAAAAATGTTTTTCATATCCCACATTCTTCATGTTACCCTCTCTTAGAAGCTCTTTAGTTATCTATGGCTCAAGTCCTAAGCTATGATTTTGATAGAACACTTTGACATGTCCAACATATAGTGGAACTATTGATAGTCCTGTTTTGGATAGCCATTACTTTAATGCAACCTTAGTTTTTGTGCAGCAATATTACAGTTTGGGCTTATACTAATTTTGTGATCACCTAATCTCTCAATTCTTTTTCCTTCATTAAATTTTGTTGAATCATGTTCCTCCCACTTTTCTAGAAATGGAATTAAATTAAAAAGATTGTTTTTTAACCAAACCAGTCTTCCAAGTATGCTCCATCCATCCAATTCCAAATCTCACCAAATTTGCAAAGGTGCTTTATAAAAATGTAACATCCCAGTCCTGCTTGAACTGACTCTACACTTCCACAAATACAGTAGTCAGCCAATATTTGTCTATGCTTTCTACCAAGTGTATCATATGTCTTCAACAGAAAAAGAAATTTTAGTCAGTTCAGAAAACAGTGAAACTCAAGAGTTTCTAGTCCTGTCTCCCACTGACTCTATATTTTTGGAATTTTGATATCTCATTATTATCACCTGTAGCATAAAAGCAATAATGCCAACTGCTGTGGTGAATACTAAATTAGGCACACAAGATTCTGTGGTTTATGAGCAAAACTTTCTAAGTATAGAATACCCCAACAAGGAGCTAAAGGGTCAGAGCTCCCCAGCTGGTAAATTGAATGTGTATGGATTATAATAAATAGGTGACACTTGGAAGTAAGTCTATATATATGTGTCTTCATATCTGGCCTGGCATACTTAGAAAATAGTTATTGTCAAGGAAACCATAAAAGAATATTGAACTCTGAAACAGAGGAGTAAGGAAGAATCTGTACTTTTTGTGTGTGTATGTGGAGTAAAGAGTATCTGTATTTCCTAATTTATAATTCTAGGAATCCGCTGTCTTCAAGATGAGAGTGCATTCCTTGGCAATATAAATCTGAAAGCTGTTAATAAATTCTGTCATTTATTCCCATTGTTTTCATCATTCATTAAAAGATAAGAAGTACAAAGCTATCTTTTAGAAGATTGACCAATTCTCCAGGCATCTGCCATATTAGCTACACAGTCAAATATATGTTTTGTAGAACACAATGTATACAATCTTTAAGACTACAAAATAAGGAACAAATCTTTCCACACTGTCCATACAACCTTCCTGAGAGTCAAGAAGACAGATGGACTAAGGGTAAATTCCAAAGAGGGTAAGGTAAAGAAAAGAAAGCCAGGTTCTGAGATATTGGGAGAAAACTGGAGTTGAAAGATAGAGCTAGATGGTGGGAACAGAGGATTTGACTTGGAAACTTGAGAACACTGAGTTGCTGATCTCAGACTCATTTACTTACAGTCATCATCCCTGAATTTGGGAGCAAATTTGGGAGACGATGACAGTATTCTAAGCTTGGGAATAATTGAGCTCCAAACAATATTGTAGGAACCAAATATTTAATGTGAATAATTAACTTACTTGGTAAGATTTGAGTTTCTCTATTCATTTAACTATTTCTTCTATTTCACTTATCAGAACGAAACATTTTGTAAATGCCAAGTCACAGTGTTAAATATTCCATGTAAAACATGGCCATTTACTTAAATATTGTGTCATTTGTAGCAAATTACCTCTAACCTTGTCAGGTTATCAATACACAAATAATGACAAAAAACAACATGAGAAAAGGCCACATTTTTGGTTTGCATTTTTATGTCGAAAGGAAAAGCTTGAGATACTTCTTCACTCCTCTTCCCATACAGTTGCTTTTATCCTACCTGTGGTGGTTTTGAGGAAATGGACTTGTTGATGAGAGGTGATAAGAGAGGAATGTTTTCCATCTTGGTTCCTCAGTAGTGAGTAGACAGAGATGAGAAGAGGAAGAAGAGGTCTGACAAAAGGGGAGGGTGCAAGCGTATTAGAGCTTCATTGACTTTCTTAACCATTTTGTCTATGATCAGTTGTCATCTCAGTTACAGAAGTTTCTAAGAAGTCAAAATTTCTACTAAAAAATACCCCTAAATGATTCATGTCTTCTTACATACATGACCTTGGAGTTCAATTTCTTACCATAATGATTGTATAACTCAGTAATTTTCAGAGATAGCCAGCTATTATATTTTTCCAGGCAAAGTGTGGAAAAGAACAGTTTCTTTTGAGAAAAGTGAAAACAAGCACCTACCTTGATTTTAGAGACAAAGACAATAATGAATACTTTTAATGTTAAAATAAAAAAGCCAACATTTGATTCCCTAAGAGTATAATATTAAGAATACTCATGATTTTACAAAAGAAGCAAAGGTGTTAAGAGGAATAAAATATATAAACTGTCTGTGATTATTCAGAGTTTAATTTGTACGTTTTTCATTTTGTGAATTATTCAGACTTTGTTTCTCTCTTTTAATGCTTTTCTTTCACCACTTGTTATCACTTCCGGGGGGGGGAAAAAAGTGGACTAAAATTGCAGAAACAGAAGGAAACCTCCAAATGATAGCAATGCCTGTTTTCTCTCTACTATTCAGAATAATCATTTTTAGAATAGAAAGTTCTAAAAAACTAGTACAATAGGAACTGAAGTTACCATATAAGAAGATGAGAGTCCTGGGCTGCTATTTTAAGTGACTTGGTAGTCTTTTGCCTCAAATGGATTATACTCCAGTGTACTAATATATAGGAATCTTTTGTTTACTATTTTAAACCTGTATCTATAAAATAGGTATATCCCTGTAATATCTGTATAAATAGAAAAAATTAAATAACAGAAAATTTGAGTAAGCCAGATAATTCCAGAAAAAGGAGGTACTCTACAAGTGAGAAAATGAACATATTACCTTTAATAATTGCCTGTAATAATTATGTAGAAATAAGGTCCATTGGAATAGGACAAGATGAGAGATGGGACAGGAATTACAGATCCCAGGCAGAGCAGATCTTTCATCTCCTGAGGATCAATAATTTAAGATGATTCTACCATCATGTAGTTAGATGATATGAGGCAAATAGAAAAGGGAGGCAAACTCTGACAATGATTTGACAGTCTTGTGTGCTAAGGGGGAAAGTGCAAAGGTGACAGAGGAGCAGAGAGACAGTTTACTTTTGAATTTATTATAAATCAGGCTTTTCACTGTTTCAGTTCCCTCTAAGAAACTGCACATAGCCTCAAGGGGCAAAACCTCAAGAGAGGAAAAAATCCTAAATAGTTCCAGAGGCCCAACTGAGAGCCTGAGGTGCTTGCTAGGTTCCTACCTCCACTTTCTCCCAACACCACAGGACTTACTAAAAATTCTAGTCTGTTTTTCTGTTGCCCTCAGAAAATTTTGTGAGGGGAAACCACTGCCAAATATTGGCCTTACAACCCTGTGCCTTTCTTCTTTCCAGAATCTCCCCCTCTCAATTTTTGGTTTCTTTGGCAGCCTTGTACTTGAATTTATTATGTATAAATATTTATTGATTACCTCTTATGGGCCAAGTACTGTGTTAGGTGTTAGAGAAAAATTGAGAGCAAAAAACAGATGTGGTTTTGCCCTTTTGCAATTTAATATCTACTCCAGGGCTCGGACATAATCAAGTAATTACATAAACACAAGTAAAGCGTGCTGCAAAACCATATAGTAGGTGAATTTGACTTTGCTGGGGGGTCAGGAGATGATACTTCATCTCTGATTAAGAACGGATAATGGGTAAAGGGAGGAGGAGTGTGAAGAGCATTCCTGGAGGAAGGAACACAGGTGCAAAAGCCCCATGCAGCATAGTGAGACTAGACGGAGTGAAGACTGAGGTGCCTGAATGATGCTCAAGGCCAATTCATGTAGTGCCTTTAAGCCAAGCTGAGAAGTTTGATCTTCATCCTCAGAGGAATGGGAGGTCATTGAAAGATTTTAAGCAAGAGAATAACAATAGGCAAGAGAAATGCTTACTGGAAATGTTAGCTGGTTGCAATGTGACTAATGGCCTATGTTTCATTAAATATTATAATACCAATTTTACTGTTGAAGAGTCTAAAACTTAAAAAGATTATAAGACATATTCATGACCAGAGAGTTAATAATTGATGGAGTTGGGACTCAGATTCATAATGATATTTCCTGGCCTGGTTCTCCTCTCTTTAATCCAAGTTACTTTATGTGTAAGAGGAAGAGCACAAATAGAAAGGACATAAACGTAAACATTGGGTGGTGGTTTAGTTTCATTGTCAGATGACACGTGGAGAGGAGAGGTGAGTCCTGGGAATTTTTTTTTTTTTTTTTGCACTGCTCTAACTGCATATTACGAATTTCAGTGCATAGCATTTTCATTAGCATTCAGTCCTAAATATTCTCTAACATAAGGAATAATTTTTTGACTCATAGATCATTTAGAAGTGTGTTTTTAAACTTCAAAACATGAAATTTTAGCAATTACCTCTTAAATTTTTAACTAAAGTGTGCTATGGCCTGATAATAGGTTTCTTTTTTTTTTAAATAAAGATTTTATTTATTTATTTGACAGAGAGAGACACAGCGAGAGAGGGAACACAAGCAGGGGAAGTGGCAGAGGGAGAAGCAGGCTTCCCGCCAAGCAGGGAGCCCAATACGGGGCTCGATCCCAGGACCCTGGGATCATAACCTGAGCCGAAGGCAGACGCTTAACGACTGAGCCACCCAGGCGCCCCATGATAATATATTACATATGACACCCATTCTTTGAAATATATTGACTGGCTTTATAGATTAATAGGTGGTCAGTTTTCACCACTGTTTCATATGTGCTTGAAGAGTGTGTGTATTGTTTCAGATACACTGTTTTGTATCCATTTGATCAAGCATGTAAACTCTTATCATTTAAATCTTCCAAATCCAGATGATTTTTGTCTGCCTAGTATATCAATTCCTAAGAGATATTAAAAATTCCTACCATTTGTTCTCCTGGTTGTGTCAGTTTTTGAAGCTATGTTCCCAGTGTATATATTAGAACTGTTCTACCTTCCAGGTCAATTGATCCCCTTTTCAATATGTAGTGATAGGCTTTATCTTTAGCAGTCCTTTTTGTCCACTTTGTCTGATAATGTTATATCAGCTTCCTTTTGGTCACAGTATTTGTTTCTTAACTGGTGTTTGGTGAAAATAATTTTTTATTAACACTTTATTAAAATATAATTCACATGTCATAAAATTCACCTATCAATTTGCATTCATTTTGATTGCCTATATTTTTAAATAGGAAGAAAAAAGAGAAATACCAAGTTGGCAGAGGAATTGATATTACAGCATGTGAGGAATAGTTGAAGGAACTAGATATGTGTATCCTAAAGAAGAGAAAACATAGTTGGTTGGAGCATGTCAACTGTCCTCAAATATGGAGGAATATGAATGTATTCTACAGGGCTCCAGAGATCTAACCAAAGCCCAGTGGGGGTAAGATGCAGGAAAGTACACTTTAGATTCCTAGGAGATTTCTCTAGGGACAGGCGTTGTCAAAACTGTAGTGGGGTTTTCCTATTATGGAAAGTATATAGTCAGAGCTGGATGATTACATGTTAATGGTATTGTGGAAAACATTTATCCTTTGGGCAGATATAGGAAACTCATGATGTCTGAGAATTTTTCCAACTCCTCGATTCTGTGATTCTCTGGTATATAATTACATGTAATGCTTCCAATTTATTAAATAATAAAAGACCCAACTATAAAACTATGGTAAAATGCAAATGAACTTGCTCATAGTTCAAAGTATTTTTTTATTTTAAAAATATCCTCATATAACAATGGTTATTACAGTGCCCAAGGCATAATTAAAACTCAGGTTCTAGGCAGTGTGGCAAGTTAGAAATGCCAGATTATATAATACATTAATTCCTTTAAAAGCTTTCTTGAAATATATTGATCATTAATAAGAAAAATTAAGACATGCTAGAAATTGCTGTATATGTGATATAAATGGAGAATTATTATCAAGTTTTATGTCTAACTTGATTGTTGGTATAAAATTGATGGTCTCCTTATTAGCACGAGGCATTATTAATGTGCTTAGCATGCAACTAGCAGTGTTCCAAACAACCACAGCAAGCATTGTTCTATTAAAAAACAAAACAAAACTGTAAATGTTGGAGTTTTTCAAGTGAAAGGATGATACCTGCAATCTGGGAGATTAATTTGTGATTGCTCAAGGAGGTCTGTTTTAGAACCTTGGTACTGAATATACCTTTTGTTCTGCCACCAGATGGCAGAAGTAGGCATTACTTAAGTGAGAGTTTACAGTTAAAGTGCTTTTAATAATTTTTACGTAATTAGATTAAATCAAAACAGGCAGCTTGAATATTTTTTAATAGCCCTAATAACAAGTTTGGTAATGGTAAAGATGGAAAATATTAGCTAAAATTAAATTTTGTAATTAAATCCATTACAATATATTTTAAAGTGTTCCCTTAGAATAGTATTTTTCTTTATTAAAAATAGTCTCACAAGGAATTCCCACTGACATGTCTTAAAGCATGAAATAAATAGCAGTAAATTTAAAAGTATTAGACACATATAAAGTACAAACCACAGAAGTGTATAGTATAGCTATTAAATTATGACATATTATTTAAAAAAGAATTACTAGTGTTACAAATGGGATATAAACAATCACATGTACATTAATATAAAATTATCTGACTGGCTTAATAAGTTTTAAAAAGTAATGAAATTCATTCATATAAACCCTAGGCATTTTTAAAAAGTCATTCCAGAGGGATACACATTTCTTTTTTAAGAGTATTTTTTTTAAGATTTTATTTATTTGTCACAGAGAGAGATAGAGAAAGCACAAGCAGGGGAGGCAGCAGGCAGAGGGAGAAGCAGGCTCCCCACCGAGCAGGGAGCCCAATGTGGGGCTCTATCCCAGGACCCTGGGATCATGACCTGAGCAGAAGGCAGACATATAATCGACTGAGCCAACCAGGCATCCCAGGGATACATGTTTCTTTACTCAATAGAAAATGTTATGGCTATTCAAAAAATGCTTTTAAAGATCATGGATGAATTAGCTGTTTTCCCTACAAATTCACATTTTTTGTTCTGGTGTTTTTGTTCAGTCCTTTAAAAATTCCACTTCTTGTATCTCATTGTTTCTTCAACCCTGTACATTTGATTTATGACAAAGGAAATAGTCATATCTAGTAAGTTTGTCAGGTTAAAGTCATTTGTATGGACAACCTCTTCTTTTGTCAATCCAATAGACTACTTTGATCTTAAACTCTCAGTGGCATGTGACAAAGCTGACTGTGCTTTCCTTCTTAAAACATGATTTTCCCCGGATTCTGTGATACTACATTCCTCTATGTTCCAGTTTGCACCCCTTTAAAGTTTATTTTTGGGGAGGGGGTTCTGGTTCTCTAACCTGCTTGCGGATGTTAGAGATCGTGGGATCATTTGATTTCTCTCTTACCAACATTTCCCTACATGATGCCATTCATTCTCTCACCTCCAAATGTTACCTATATGATGAAGTCCCCCAAATGCCTATGCCCCACCCACCACTTCTCTTCATTGACCTCCAGACTCTTAGATCCAACTGCCTCCTTGAATTAAGTCTCTTTTATTCTAATACATTCCCTCGTTGATGGCATTGGTTTCATGAGGGGCTGGGCTAGTTCTCTTGCATAATGTTCTACCTTCTGGTAAAAATGTCAAAAACATGCTCAAGTAAAACCACATGTGACACATACTTACCACACGTCAGAAAAAATAACCGTGTAATAGAGGCGCCAAACTATCATCACTCTCCTCTAGGAGTATGATATTTATAAAGAGTTTTGAAAATTTATTTCTGCTCAGGGCAGTAATAGCTATGCAAGTGAGGTATGATTTAATTTACAGAAGAGACCTCTTAGGACTAAATATAAACTTGAGCCAGGGTGTATTAATGCATAAATGTGTTAATTTTTAAGTTTGTCTAAAATGAGGATTCTTGGTTTATACTGTTTTATATTAAAATACCTGTCAACTTGAATATGCCTGTAACACATATTTTATGTTTATTGTTTCACCTGACTTAGAGTGGGAAACTTCCCAATGGCCATGTCCCTGCAAGACTAGCTGCTGGCCTGTGACATGTCTTGGTGCCAAATATTCTGCCCAGATGAAAACAAGCTATATAGCACAGTCTCACTTTGAATTTGAATCAAGAAACATGGGAAGAATGAAACATTAGGCAGTGGGATCTGCAGTTGTAAAGTCATGGAGTAATTTGTTGAAAGGGCCATGACTGTGGCCAGTTATGAGTGAGGCTATCCTTTTGAGGAAGAACAGTGTTAAAATGAGCACCTACCATGTGCCAAGTATTGTTTCTGAGTACTTAAAATACAGCAGTAAACAAAACAAAGTCCTTGTGGTCATGGAATATACAAACTTATGGGGACATAGAGACAAAGAAGTAGACAACATGCAAGATAATTTCAAGTGAGTATGTGTTATAAAGCTATAGAGTTAATGAAACAGGTGTTGTTCTGGGATGGGGTGGATTGGGAGGTCCTGGAAAGCCACTTTGAGATGGTAGCAACTGAGCTGAGACTGTGTGTGCCAAAAAGGTGTCAGTCTGACAAAGATTTCAGGGAAAAACATTTTAGGCATCATGGAAAACAAATGAAAAGGCCCTAAGGCAGAACCCAGAAAGGGAAGGGCAGTGAAGTTAGAGGATTGTGAGTGAGAGGTATTCAGAGATGTGGGAAGAGACCGGTGGAACTGGGGATCAGTTTAAATTCTAAAGAAAAGCCAGTAAAAACTTTTAAGAGGTACCATGATGTGATATACGATTATTCTGGCTGCTGAATGGACCATAGGTATAAGGAGGAAAACCCAGTGAGGAACAAGAGAGACTAATAGGTTTTGTTTTGTTTTGTTTTGTTCTGTTTTAAGTTTCTAAATGGGGCAAATAGGATAGTTTAGAAATAACTAGAGGAGATGACATGGCCTTTTGCTTTTTTTTTTTTTTTTTTCCGGGATTGGGAAATCTTAAGCATGTATGTAGGCTTGATAAAGGAGAATGAAGAAAAGAAGAGGTTAAAGAAATAGGTAGAGAAAATTGACCACTGGTATAAGATCTTAGCTGAGGTATTGGGAGTTAAAGTTAAATAGTTGGCTCTTGTCATGTCAGATGGATTCCATCAGAACTGCTTCAAGTAATGCAAGAAATTGGGAAACATTTCACAGCATCAAGGGTTAATGGTAGAACTTTTATTGGAAAAGTGAAAATCTCACAGGGCTGGACTTAACAATATGGAGATGTCGAAGTGCCTCTTTTCTTATTATCATTCTGCAGAGAGGCATAGAAGGAGGAGAACATGTGCTGGACATGGCAAATTTTCATTTTAGTGGAAGAACCCCTTAATTCATTGTCTCTCTATTAAGAGAGCAAGCATGATAAATGGCTTGTCAGTAGGGGAATACACTGGTTTTTGACATGGATTTGGTGTGCCAGCCAATGAGGAATTTGCTAGGAAAGCCAGATGCTCTACAACTGGACTGAAGAGATTGATGTGGTCTGAGCAATTCTTCAGTCCACCCTGGCTGGAGGAGAAAGCCATTGATTGGTTCTATGGGAAGCTGGATTTGGGTGTGTACCTTGAGCAGAGGAGGTGGGGGTGGGGTTGGGGTGAGGAGAAAAGCCCGTCCAAGTCTCAACAAACTCATTGTGCAACCCAGAGTAAGCACCTAGGTTATTTTTGGATATTTCTGCCAATAATATAACATCTTTGAACAAGAGAACAAATACTCCAAGACTAGAGAAAATGAGTGATTATATAAAAGTTAAGGTATTTGAGGTAGAACAGGGAAACAGTAATTTAAGCGGCTGATATTCCCAATTTTCTCAGTGAATAGGCAGCAGTGTCTCTTGCTGAGAATAGAAGGAGTAGTGTAAGGAAGCTTGAGGGACATAGTGAAAAGTTTCAAATTATCAATACGGAAACAAGAGAAGCTAAGAAAAGTGAAAAGACTGATAAACGATGCTAAGGGCCCAGATGACAGATTTTTAATTGCAGAGGAATTGCAAATTTTAATGTTGCTGACATGAATATGTTTATGTGTGCATGCTCATGCTTTCCTTGAATAACATTCAGCCTCTGTTTATAGAGATCACGTAAGTGACTGTAGAACTGATCCATATTTGGCATTTTTCTAGGTGTATGTGCCAGAAGGATGGCATTCATTATCACTGAAGAAGCTAGTGATAGATTAGTTCATTTGATAAACCATATACCATGGCATCCACATGTAGTGACAAAAGGTTAGAAACCATCGAGGAGCCTATAGGTCAATGGAATAGTATTCATCAAGGGGTCATTATTCTATCTCAGAAGCCCCATGAATTATGAGTGAGAACATGAGGAACCAAGATGGTTGGAGGCTTTTATCAGACTGTGAAGTGACGGTGTTTCCATACCTTTGGATAGAGCCATTTAAAAAGAGCTAGAATATAACATTAGGATTTTGTTGCCAAAGTGGACTGAGAATAGCATTGAAATGAAGAAACTCCAGGGGTACCTGGCTGGCTCAGTCAGTAGATCATGTGACTTTTGATCTCCAGGTCATAAAAAAGAAACTCCATAATTTTCACGAATTCTGAAGACTTTTAATTTTATAATGGAAATTCTGATGGGAAGAAAGAGCATGAGATTTCCCAATTTTTGGCAAATTAAAAGAATTTATTGGAAATTTAGTTGATGGAAGTAATAAGGAAAAAGTAGAGTCCATATGACATTATGACATGAATTGTCAGAGAAGACAAGATATAAGAGGTGAGAGTTTTCAGAGATTATTGTCACCTCCCCCATACTATACTCAAAGTGGTGCAGATGTGGGATCATATGCCACCTCCTCAAAGAAGGGAAAATCTCAGTTCGGCCAGTAGATGAGGAGAGGGTGTGAAGATATAGAGGTCACATCAGAAGAGCTTGAGAGAAGGAAGAAATATAGCAGGAAGAACACAGGGCAAAGTATATCAAAAGAATGATAGTTTAGAAAAATGCTTGCTTTTAGCTTGTCAGTAGAGGATTGCTGGGACTGGGGCATAGTTAACCGTATTTAGCTTCAAATATTCTGATATTGGCAAATATTCTGATGTTGGCTTAAGATGTTTGGGTTACAGAACTGGCTGAGGGTCCCAGGCAATGTCTGGCTTGGTGTTAGAAATGTGGAGGTGATAATATTTCAGAGTTGTGGCCAGAGTCTTGTTTTGCAAAAGGATAGTTCTGCTCTGCAATAGTGACCAGGGCCTGGGAAAGCAAGGGTTCCTGTGAGTATTGTGGTCCTTCCTCTGGGCCTGGTTTGTGTGTAATGTGGAGAACGAGAGAGAAGTAGAGATGAAGCTAGACCATTCTGGAAATCTTGTTTTCATACCGACTTTTATTTGATATGAAAAGTAAGCAACAATTAATACATATGCTTCTAAGAATTATTCAAACATGCATTAATATTCAATTTTTATACTTCTGCTCATTTTTAAACAAAGACTTCTCTCCTGGTTTAGTAGTGTACTTGTTAAGTCTTGTCATTCAATATACCTCTTGGAAATGTATAATCTCTTCCATTTACTAATGACTATAATTAAGATACACATTTTCTAATACACTCTCTATTAAAATCTTAAACATCGTGTGTGTGTGCACGTGTTTGCATGTGTGTTTTTTACAGGTAATATAGTCATGGCAGCAAGAGAGTGGTGGGCTTTCAGTATAGTGGGGAGTGCCAATGGTCTCATTTGATAAGCTGGGAGTTTTCCTCTTCTTTCATTTCTCTTCACCATTCCTTCTCATCCTTCTGTGCTCCTGCACACTTCACTGCCAACAGGCAAGGGGCTGAGATAAAAAGTAAGAGAGCCACCAGAAAAAGAACAAGGGGCAGATGTCCCAACTGTTTGCTGCAAAGGAAATGCAGTCTCCCCAGCTGTGGCATTTTGTCAAGCAGGTGGTTGAGACCTGAAATGATTTAACACTGATAATTTGTATATTTTCTTTACTATCCTGATATAAAACCAGCTGCAACTATCAATCAGGAGGCTAAGCGCTAGTTTTAACATGGTAGGGCATGGGGGAAAGTCAAGCAGTGAGAGGCCAGTCCTGGAAACTACACTAGGGTGGCTTTCCAACATGGGGTACCTCAGCTGCAGTCTACTAGAAGAAGTTCAGGCAGGCAGAGGGTATGGAAAGAAGTAATAAATCAATCATGCTTGCAGAGTTAGGGCAAGGTCAACAAGAGCTAAGAAATGGGCATAACAGCAGGATTCAGATGGCTGTCTGTCTGTCTGTCTGTATATATGTATTTGCATAGACTGATATCATTTGGGGGGCACTCAAGTCCAAAATTTGCCTTCCAGGTTGGGAGGCTGAAAATTCAGGGAAGAGTTGATGTTCCAGTCTTGAGTCTAAACTGCAGACTGGAAACTCAGGTTGGGTTTCTATGTTGCAGCCTGGAGGCATAATTTCTTCCTCTTTTGAAAACTTCAGTGTTTGCTCTTAAGGCCTTCAATTGATCTGAAGAGGCCCACCCTCATTGTGAAGGGTAATCTGTTTTAATCAATATCTACTGTTTTAAATGTTAATCATATCTAAAAAAAAATACAGCTTCACAGAAACATCTAGAGTGGTGTTTCAGCAGACAGCTGAGCACCATAGCCTAGCCAAGCCAACATATAAAATTAATCATCACAATTAGGATCAGAAAAGTATATACCAGAAAAAGAATCATTAACAGTGATAAAGAGGAACAGTACATGAAGATAATGGGCATATTTTGGGGGATATACACCTAGGAATGCAATGACTAGATCATAAAACTTACATATATTCATTATTCCCCCACAGATTTTTCTCAAATGGAATTTATTTTTCTAAGTATGATATTTGTATTACTTTGAAGTGTTCAGTTGTGATTGTTAAAAATTTATAAATTATTACAAATGATTAGTACTACCACCTTCTGCTTGGCATCCTAGGAGACGCCTATGCCAATATCCAGAGCACATTACATCTTTTTGTAATGGAAAGATAGCCTTCATACACATTTCTTAGGTACATAATTAGTAAGACATATTATTTTCTAGGCCTCCAGTGGCACTTTACTTTGACAATACATGATAGCAGTGCTATATTTACAGACTAAAAATATGCATATTTTTGTATTTCATCACTCTAGGAGATGTTATCACCGAACTTATAGTGAATGCAGTAGTCAGCATTTCACTTGCAAACTCCAGTATTACTGTAATAAATATTCTAGAAATGTGATGAGAGGCTTGAGTGCCAAGAAGAATCCGTAGTCAAACAATGGCATGCAAGGACTGGCTTCCCTTAGGGAAATTTGCATAGGTCTTGGGTGAAGGATTTCCTCACAAAACCTGGTATTTATAAAGGCAAACTTAAGAACAGAGAAAAGAAGTAATTTTTGTGTATATAATGTGTAAATACACTCTAATTACATTTATATTATTTTCCAAAAATAACTTAGGAAAGAATTTCTAATACTTTTTATACATCACTCAATAATGCAACTTAATAGCTTTCCTTGTGTGTATATAACATATATATTATATATTTATACACACATATATTATAACATATGTTATATATGTTACACACATATATTAGAAATTGATTCCTATAATTAAAGTTTCTTTTTACAAGAAATTAAAGGCATTCAAATTGGCAAAGAAGTCAAACTCTCTCTCTTCACAGATGACATGATACTTTATGTGGAAAACCCAAAGACTCCACTCCCAAGTTACTAGAACTCATACAGCAATTCAGCAACATGGCAGGATATAAAATCAATGCACAGAAATCACTTGCATTTCTATACACTAACAATGTAACTGAAGAAAGGGAAATTAAGGAATCAATTCCATTTACAATAGTACCAAAAACCATAAGATACCTAGGGATTAACCTAGCCAAAGAGGTAAAGGATTTACACTTTAGAAACTACAGAACACTTATGAAAGAAATTGAGGAAGACCAAAGAGATGGAAAAACATTCCATGCTCATGGATTGGAAGAATAAACATTGTTAAAATGTCTATGCTGCCCAGAGCAATCTACACTTTCAATGCAATCCCTATCAAAATACCACTGACATTTTTCACAGAGCTGGAACAAACAATCCTAAAATACAAGGAACCAGAAAAGACCCGGAATTACCAGGGGAATGTTGAAAAAGAATGCCTGACTTCAAGCTATATTAAAAAGCTGTGATCATCAAGACAGTATGGTATTGGCACAAAAACAGACACATAGATCAGTGGAACAGAATAGAGACCCCAGAAATGGACCCTCAACTCTATGGTCAACTAATCTTCAACAAAGCAGGAAATAACATCCAATGGAAAAAAAGACAGTCTCTTCAATAAGTGGTGCCTGGGAAAACTGGACAGCTACATACAGAAGAATGAAACTGAACCAATCTCTTCCACCATACACAAAGATAAACTCAAAATGGATGATAGACCTCACCCAATGTGAGACAGGAATCCATCAAAATCCTAGAGAACATAGGCAGTAAACTCTTCGATATCGGCCACAGCAACTTCTTTCAAGACATGTCTTTAAAGGCAAGGGAAACCAAAACAAAAATGAACTTTTGCGACTTCATCAAGATAAAAAGCTTTTGCACGGCAAAGGAAATAGTCAACAAAACTAAGAGGCAACCTACGGAATGGGAGAAGATATTTGCAAATAACATTTCAGATAAAGAGCTGGTATCCAAGATCTATAAAGAATTTATCAAACTTAACACCCCAAAAACAAATAATCCAGTCAAGAAATGGGCAGAAGACATGAACAGACACTTCTCTGAAGAAGACATACAAATGGCTAACAGACACATGAAAAATTGTTCAACATCACTAGCCATCAGGGAAATACAAATCAAAACTGTAATGAGATACCACCTTGTACCAGTTAGAATGGCAAAAATTAGCAAGACCAGAAACAACAAATGTTGGTGAGGATGTGGAGAAAGGAGAACCCTCTTACACTGTTGGTGGGAATGCAAGCTGGTACAGCCACTGTTTTTCCATCAGAAAGAATGAATACCCACCATTTGCACTGACATGGATGGGACTGGAGGAGATTATGCTAAATGAAATAAGTCAAGCAGAGAAAGACAATTATCATTTGGTTTCATTCATATGTGGAACATAAGGTAGCACAGAGGACCACAGGGGAAGAGAGGGAAAACTGAATGGGAAGAAATCAGAGAGGGAGACAAACCATGAGAGACTGTGGACTCCAGGAAACTAACTAAGGGTTACAGAAGGGAAGGGGGTGGGAGATGGGGTAACCGGGTGATGGGTATTAAGGAGGGCACGTGTTGTGATGAGCATTGGGTGTTATATGCAACTAATGAATCATTGAACACTACATCAAAACTAATGATGTACTATATGTGGCTAACTGAACATAATAAAAAAAAAATAAAGTTTCTTTTTATAAAAAAAAACAGGATAGATGTAAGGAACAGAATATGCAGTAAAAATAATAACCATGCACATATGATGGTGTAACATACAAGTAACCAGGAAAGCTCAAGATATATGAAGCCATCCACAAATGAGCACATATGAATTCATCCCTTTTTGTATTTATGACTTTTAAAAAATACTAATTTTGTCTTGTATCAGTGAATTTTTTTTAAATGAACATGGTGAATTTCTTTATAAAACTGAGCTCTAAGATGTGTGGGGACATTGATTAACATTGCTTTTTTACTTGCCTGGTCCTTTATTAAAGCAGACTCTACAATAGTACAGTATCTGAACATTCAATTCTAATCAGGTAGTTTTGCATTTCTTTCTATTTTCTGGAATAGGCTATTCAGTGTATAATATGGAAAATGTTTGGAAGTTTGAAAGGCCTCCCTGATTAAATTGTGTTGACTCTAAGCCCTAATGTGGAACTAATCACTAGCCAACATTTTATTACAGATCTGTGTGCTAATCTTTTTAATGTCTGTTTTCTTTCTCAGAAGGTGGATGGGGGGACTATTTCTTGTTCTCTCTTATATTCTCAATTACTAACACAGAAGTTCAATTAATATTTGTAAATGGATTAGTGGAGAGATGAATAAGAAACCTCTTTTTTAGAATAATTTTGAAGATAGAAACTGATCTATTTATGTTTATACTTCTTCTTTGTTGATTTTTGGTGGCATATATTTTGCAGGAAACTTTATTTCACCAAAGTTTACAAATTCCTTTGGTGATAAGCCCCAGAAATCTGAATTAGCATCTGGGTGATTTGTTGGAAGCCTTCATAAGAATGGATGCATGAAAAGTCCTCATTTCAGTTTCCATAGGCACTTGGAAAAGTGTCTAATCTTGGTTTACTAAGCATAAGGTATGAGAAACTCTCTGAGAACATTTTATTATTCAGATTATTATATGTCTATATTTATTTTTTGTCTATTTAATCCTGAAAAGAGGTATAATAGTGCCTAAAAGAGGTATAATAAGGGCTCCTAAATTGTTTTAGCTTTGCTATATATACTTTGATGCTATCCTATCAGATATATGTAGATTTATGACATTATATAACCATTGTGGGTTATATCTTCTATCAGTATTAAATGAACCCATGTTACCCATTCTATCTTCTTAAGGTAATTACTAACCATATGAAATTAGCACTATCCACCTTATTCTGTTTACTTTTCATATGAATAATGCTTTTATGTATATTTCATATGTAAATAACTATTAAATGTGTCCTAAGTTTGCCTATTCTGCAAGGATCAGAGCATAGAGCCGTAAATGGATACAAGGAATTGCTTTCTGAATTCTGATAAATATTTACCCATTTTTTTCTTAACATTTCTGTATTGTGCTTCTCATAAATAGAATATATATAAATTTTTTTCTATATCGGCTTTCTTTTATCCAGTCTACAAATTCTTGTTTTTTAATAGACTATTTAAATACTTTTGACAGAAGAAGTTCACATTGTTTTCATTGTTTTTATGCATTCATAAAAAGTATTGGCTTTATTTTCTAACCTCTGACTTAAGAGATTGTCTTGTCTTTTTTCTTCAGTAAATTGGGAAGCTTGTAGCCTCCTTCTAATTCTACCAGGGGTTACCTTTACATTTTCAAAACATTATTTAACCAATATTTTTCATCAAATAAAAATAATTACAACCTGTGAATTTCATTTTTTCATTATATAAAGGTACTGGACTTAGATTGTCTTTACCAAATTATTCTTTTATTGGTAAATTATTGCTTATTGTAAAATGTGCATATTCATTTAAAAAATTATGATTTAATTTTTGTGTTCCATTTTGGATCCACATTTACAATAATTATTTGACTTTATCTTATATTTGCTTTTATTTAGTACTTACTGTAATCTGTCATACTTCTTTCAAGGCTCACTGCTTTGAATTCTCCAAACCTGAGTTCTTAATTTTGATTCATATTTTGTTGGCTTACAAATATTTTTTAGTATTTCTTTCCAAGACATTTATTATAAGTGTCATATTTTCTGAAATGCTGAATAGTTTCCACTGGTTTTGCCCCACATTTACCTATGACTGATAACTTGGTGGAATAAGGGTCTGATTTACAATTGTTTCTTCTCAAAAGTCTTTAGGTGTTACTTCAGTTTTTTCTAATTTATTGTTGAAAAGTGAAGCATGACTTCTTGTCTTTGATTGCAGCTGATATTTTCCCCTGCCAAATGCTTTGAGGTTTTTGGTTTAGTTTAGCTTTGTTTTGTTGAAAAATATTTTCAGAGTATTCCTTTGTTACATTTGTGTTGAATTAGATAAATACCATTAGCCGACATTCACTGTTCTTTGTGGTTGTCTTTGTTGTCGTGAGTAGTTTTTGTTTTGATTTATATTTGTTTGCTTGTTTGTTTTCAGCTCAGGAGATTTTTCTTCATTTGTGTCTTTGATTTTCATTTCACTTCAATTATACAAGTTCCTTCCTTTTAAGGAACTTGTAACCTTTAAATCTGATACCCCTACCCACCACCTCCGTGAACTTTCTGTATATTCTAGTAGAGGGTATGAATGCCACATGCCATGTCACTGATTTGGTATTATTAATAATAGCTAACATTTATTGTTTTACAACTTTACAAGTATTAATTCATTTAATCCTCTTAATAATTCTATATTGAAGATGTTATTATTATTTCTCCATTTTATGGATGAGGAAAGAGAGACACAAACAGGTTTGTAATTTTCCCAGTAATCACAGAACTAGTAAGAGGTAAAAACAATTTTGCTCCAAACCACATGTTCTTGACCAGTGGTCTACATTGCTTCTGAAGTACAAATTTTCCTTTTAACTACTTATAATACAAATTGTAATTCTGCTATAAAAGTTGTAAGTATGTTTATATAATCCTTTTTTTAATCTAAGTCCTCTTTGAATTTCAGTCTTAAATTATTCTGCTTTTCCCCCCCCTCCTCCATCTTGATGTATTCTCTCTTCAAGGCATTTTAATCCTTCTTCCTGGAAACCACATCTTTAGTATCTTAAGGTATCCTAAACATTAATTCCTTTAATATAAGCTGCCCTCGCTGTCCCCCAGGGGTATTCTTCCTCACCTCAAATGCTGTTTCCATGGTGTTGTATTTCTCTGAGGTCTTAAGCTTGTTGTTTTTTTTTGTATCTGGTGTTTTCCCTTTATCCATTTTTTATGTGGGGAGATCAACCAAACGATTTTCTAACAGAGTATATGAATTGTATTAACCAAAATCTCTGCCTCCCTTTGTCCTGTATAACTCAATTTTTTCACCTATTTCTGGAGGGCAGGTGTGCACACATATGCATGTGTGTGTATGTGTGTGTGAGTGACAGCTCCTGGTCCTAGCTTGTTCAGATGTCATTTAATGTGCCTCTGCTGGACTGACATGGGATCATCTACCCACACAGCTTTCTTCTGAGAAATTAAACCAACAGACCTTGTGAAAACCTACAGACTTTCCCCCTTGTCTTCGAATCTAAAGATCCTTACTTCTGTATACGTCTCCCATGCTGAACCTTTCACAGGTACTTTGCCTTTCCCCTCCTTGTAGTAAATCAGACTTAATTACAGAATCTGCACTAATATAGAAAAAGTAGTATTTATGTGCTCTTTAGTGTTTTTTTAAGGGAAGGAGGACTGATAGGTTTTATGGTTGGTTGATATTCTTGAGTCTGATTTAAGGGGCAGATGGTTGGGTAGATTGAAATATTTTTCTGGCTTCTTTTGTTCCTAGGTTATTTCATTAGATGTTATTTCAAGTTGCAGAATATTTTGAACCCCTCCACCCCCACCCCAGACTTTCCTGGTCTCTGGTTATACATTGTTGCTAGATTTACAATAGAATATTTTGGGGAGTTTGTTTTTCTCTGATTTTATAAGCCAAATTTTAGTGGGAACTTTAGAAAACCAAACTCAAAGATATTTTATCAATACACAGAAATAAAACTTAGAGATATTAACTTGCCACAGGTCCTAATCTTGAGCCAGAGTTGAAACTGCCATGTTATTTCCACTCTTGTGTCTGTGCTTGTTTTTACATTTATAGCCTGAAAATATTTTTTTCTTTATGAAAAACAAAAATTAGAGTATATCAAAGAATTCTGTTTTATAACGCAATAACATTAAGCCACAGTCCTGCACAGACCACTTGCCTTGTAATTGTTGTTTTTGAGTGGAATAGATCTTAGTGAACCCCATGAACTATTCATTGTAAACCCAAAGCTCACTGTGAACTTTACCTCTTAGATGTGTTTTTCTAGAATCTGTATTATGGTCTCTCCTGTTTGAGTGACCTATTATCTTTTTATTTTTTTCCCAAAGATTTTCTTGTACACTGCAATCTTTTCCCTTTCTTTTTCATAATTGTAAGTGATTGCATAATAAGAATCATCCCAATGGGAGATTTATGCCCTAAAATTTTAATCTCCATATATTATAAAATGTACTAATTTGGCATGTAAATATTTATATTCTCATTGGAAAAAATATCAATTTGAAGTTTATAGAACAACAAACCAAAACCATATGAATTTATACATTTGTTCTTTATTTTAATATGAAAAGCTTATGATTTCTCACATGAAGCAGAGCAAAGAATGGATGGGTGGGAGTATTAATGGAATCTGTCAAAAGCCATCATTTATTCTGTGGTTTAAGTAAAGCAAAGTTGAACCTATAGCCATTTTTACTATGTGCTTTGAAAATAACTTCATGTTTGTGTATTCCAATAAATAGATTTCTTTATGAGGAACAGATTCAGTGGTAATTAGATTACCAAAGGATAACATTATCTGTTACTTATCTGAGACCAGCAGCATCTAAAAGCTTGAGTGAATTAGTAGTACTCATTTTATCTCTGAGAGCAAATTCAAACTAAATACTTAAGGTATTTTTTTAGTATTTTTTTTCCTTTTTCTCTGAGAGAATAAAAACAGCTCTGAAGCTATCAGACATATAATTACTCCTTGCGTTTTTTTCTTGTTAGTGCACAACCAAGGAATATATTAACCAAAAGGAACAGTAATTTCTCCAACATTTTTTTAACTAAATATGTGAGAAATATGCTTTAATGGAAATTCTTGGCCTGTCTAAATTAGAGAAGTATTGCTAATTTTTTTATTTGAAAACATTTTATATTTATATGATGAAGTTCCATATAAATGTTGGACATTATCATTATATTGACCATGAAGACCATGTTTATCCCTAAAAGATAGATATAGGAATATAGTTGTATCTTTGTTTAAATTAACCCAGTAGACATACAGAGGATTTTCTAAAATATCCATATCTTATTCTTTATCTTCTTAACATCAATAGTGCCATGCACATAGGAGATACTTAATAAATACTTTTTAAATGAATAGATAATAGTCATTTTATAAACAGATTAACTTTAGGAATCTCTTAAGTTAAAAAAAAAAGAGTCCCTCCCACAATTAAAAAACAAGATTCAATTTTTTAAATCTGTCTACATGATTTTCATTTAGGGAGGGATTATACATTAACAGATGGAAAAACAAGAATGAAAGACTGCCGGAGTTTCATGCCCAAATCGACCACATATTAGCCAATGCGTGTTACTTAACCTTTTTCCTCTTTTGTAATATGGAGGTAATAATAACATCAGCCTCAGTTGTTGACTGTAGCAGTAAGAGACATCATCCACGCTAAGGTTCTAACATAGTGCCTGGATCATGGTAGATTCTTAAATAAAAGTTGTGATTGATGTTTTAACTGCAGTCATTGTCCTTGTTGCTGTGGTCATTCAATTCATCATAAAACGTGGGCTTCAGCAGAGGGAATTTCTCAGACCATTCCATGAATAAGTGGGCCAAACTCCTTGTTTGGCATCACACTGACATTCATGCTCTCAGGACAAGAGCCTGGCTTTACTTGCTGTCCTGGACTCTTTCTTAGGACTGACAAGTACAGAGCCAACCAATGAACAATTGTCAGGCCTCTAAATAATTCTTCTGTTTTCATTTCTTTATTCATTCTCAAATCCATGCCATGCTGGTGACGACCAGATGCAAACTGCAAGACCTGTTCTTGCCATGTGATTTCACTCATATGTGGAATTTAAGAAACAAAACATGAGCAAAGGGGGGAAAAATAGAGAAGCAAACCAAGAAATAGAATCTTAACTAAAGAACAAACTGATGGTTACTTGTATTGCTAAAGTTTTAACAAATATATTTTTATCTGATTTAGCAGTTATATTGGAGACTACAAAATATTGCTGTTATTGTTTTGCATTTACATTAGGTGTTCTGTTGCTTCAGAATTATTTTTACTAGACCTCATGAAGGCAAAGCGTGGTCTGTTCTTTTAAAAATTTCTCTATGCCTTCTAGCAACTCTGGTTTTTATAATGGGAACTGTGTCCAAAATTAATATTTTTATTTCCCCAACAATGCCTTCACTCTGTATAATGCAGTTGATATTAGCCCTCCTTACTTTCTCTGGATCAGCCTCCAGAAGCTCCCCAATGCTGACTTTGCCAAAGACTCCTCATTTTAATTCTCCTTGCTCTTATTGCCACCATCAATTATTTTCTTTTATCATCCTGAAGATTTTTAATGGCTTCCCTCTTTTGTGAGTATCATATTATAGGAATGAACCACAAAATTTATTTATGTGTCCATACAATATATTACTACCCACCTGCAGGATCACTGTAGTAGATAATAGTTTATTGATGTGCTAGGGAGCTAAAGTACAGACAATTTTAATCTATTTACTATATAGCCCTTAAATCAAGTATAAAAAGAGGTGTTTTTTTTTTGTTATTTCCTAATACATGTTAAAATAAATATCATTTAGAGCCTGACAACTTCTATGTTCTTCCTAAATGAAAAAATCATAAATGATCCCAATTATGGCAAATTGTATCTGTGCTATGCAAGGGTCGCTTCTAAACATGCAAAGGTGACTTCTACTTTTCAGAATGTTTTGTAGATTTTTAAAATGTACTTTTCCTCACAGCACCAGCATAGTCTTGTGATTTTGCAGCTGAGGACATTGGGTTATTTTCATGGCAGTGTTTAAATTACCAGCATTGTAATCTTTATTTTTGCTGAAGGTAAAAAAGAATATTGTGGTAGGTAGAGTAATGCCCCCTCCAAAGATGTCCATGTCCTAGTAACCCAAGCCTGGGAATATGTTACATTATATGGCAAAAGGGATTTTGCAGATGTGATTAAATTAAGGATCTTTAGATGGGGAGATTATTCTGGATTATCTGAGTGAACCCAACGTAATTATAAGGGTCCATATAAGAGAAAGCAAGGGGGCGCCTGGGTGGCTCAGCCGTTGGGCGTCTGCCTTCGGCTCAGGTCATGATCCCAGGGTCCTGGGATCGAGCCCCACATCGGGCTCTCTGCTCGGCGGGAAGCCTGCTTCTCCCTCTCCCATTCCCCCTGCTGTGTTCCCTCTCTCACTGTCTCTCTCTGTCAAATAAATAAATAAAATCTTAAAAAAAAAAAAAGCAGGAAGTGGGAGGATCAGAAGAAATGTAGTGACAGAAGGAAGGGTCAGAGTCAGAGAGAAATTTGAAGATGCTACACTGCTGGCTTTGAAGATGGAGAAAGGGTCTATGAGCCAAGAAATGTCAATGGCCTCCAAAAGCTGGAAAAGGCAAGGGAATAGAATCTCTCCTACAGTCTCCAGAAGGAACCAGCCCTGGTGATACTCTGATTTTAACCCAGTGAAACCTTTTTCAAACTTCTAACCTTCAGAACTGTAAGATAATAAACTTGTATTATTTTAAGCCACTGAGTTTGTGGCAATTTGTTACAATAGCAATAGAATATATTACAAGGATTGACAGCCCTTGAACAATTTAGGTAGTCTTGGGCCCCATTAGTGATTCACTTTGAGTGGTTTATGCTTCTCTGAAAAGCGCTCTGTCCAAGGGTTCTGAAGCAGCAGCTCTGTGCACAAGGCAGACCACCAGTGGCCAGAAGGCTAAGTCCATTTAATTGGCTGCCACTAGTTTGAGAATAATGGCAACCCTGGGAGCAGTATCTTCCATCTTCCTTACTCAGTGGTGTTGCTCAGTTCTATATATGGAGGTGTTAGAAATGTGGATATTGAATATCCAGCTATCCCAGGCTTGAAAGTAACTTTTAAAAATATAACAGGGACACAAGTATACACACTGATGTGTCCTATTGATAAGTGTATGGTCTGCATATAGCATATATGGGCGTGAGCAAATGTTTCACCAGCATATTACCAGCATTACTAACTCTAAAATTCTTGGGCCCTTAACAGGTGTCTTCTCTACTGCAGCAGTTCCATATTTTAGGTTCTGACGCTTCAGCAATGTATTTTTAAGGTGCCAAACTGAGTATCAGTTAGAATGCATCCTGCTGACAAGAGGCAGCAATGACTAACAGCCATTTAAACACAGGGATTTCTTTATCTCAGCAAAACTATTATGGCATCTGATGCCTTTTTCCTTCAGAGACTGTAATCCTTAGTGTGTTGCTTTTGTCCTCATGGTTACAAAACATGTTGCTGTACTTTTAGGTCTCACATCTGTGACTGGTGTGGGGTGGGTGGTCAAAGAGCTTTGTCCTTGTCCCTGCCTTTATATGTAGGAAAGAATGGCCTGTGTCTCACGGAGTAGAAGAACCATGCCACATGGTTACTGTTACTATTAAGATAGTGTAGGAAGGTATATTAGCTTTCCAAGCTCTGAGTACCAAAAAAAAGAAAGAAAGAAAAATGACATTGTGGATAATTGGGGGAGCTGGTCCTCAGAGACCGCAAAGGACACATTTAAATGAGTGATTTCTGTAAGATGGATTCCACAATTTTTCAGCCGCTGATCCCATTTAAAGACACTGAACTGCATAGAGCTTCAGCAGAAAGACATGGAGAATGGCCCCCAGATTTATTATTACCTGAATCTTTTGTTGTTCATATTTTTCTTTGATTCAAAAGGAAAATACTTGCAATGTAGAATTTTAATGACATTATTAAAAATGTATTCATTTTCTCTCTGTATATATGAGGAAACATTTTTCATGATCTCTTTCCCACTTTTTCCCGCCCTTCAGAAAAGTTTTGGAGCCACAAATAATTCCTAAGAAACTATCTATTATCCCAATAGACTTTTCCTATCAGGATCTTAGACATAACAGTGATTTCAAAGAAATGATTCTTACACTCTGAAGATTAATCAAGCTGCAAAATTCTAAAACATTTTGGCTCTCTCACATATAGCATCTAGCCAAAACCAACAATTCTAAAATGAATTCTTTTTTATTATGTATTGCAAATTTCCTTAAAAGAGAACATATTTCACAACCTGGAAGGTGACATTAATTTTGCACAGCAGTGAAGTTGATGTGTACAGTGTGTGGCGTGCATCCAACCGTGTCATCCATCAATGAAATTTCAGAGGTTGATTCCTATAGTAGAAAATTACCCACTTTCTCAGGAGCTACCATTTAAAGCATCTCTTTTGAAATGAAATTTGCACTTCCTGCTAACAGCTATAGAAGGGAGATGAGGAGGGGGAAATGAAAGGGGAAGGCTCTTCCTATAATCAAAAGAAAGAGAGAAACAGAAAAGGAGGAAAAGAACATTTAAATTGGCAATATCTCTAAAGAGAAAGCCATATGTTCAGCAAACTTTCCATATTCAGTTTTATAATTACTCTTGAGGTTCCTGAGGGCTTCTAAATCTGGCCATTTCTGAAAGAAGATGTATTTTTTGTTGTTTCAAACTTAGATAATCTTTTCACACTCAGAAATTAGGAATGCACATTAAAATGTTGATAGGAAATTGAGTAGAGAAAGAATTTATATTTTTAATTATCTGACTTTAATAATAATCACATTTAGTCCAGGTCTCTCTTAGCCAGTGAAGAAAAGAATGGAGGCAATTACCTTGACAATTGAGACAAAACCATCTAGAGGATGTTGTCCTGTTTAGTTAGCTGGATAGTGGATAAGATGCCTGAAATTGATAGTGCTTGTTCAGGAGGCACTGAACTACCCAAAGTGGAACAGAAACTTTTATTTTCTCCAATCTGTGACAAGCTCTTGCATTGGTTTCCCTCGTGATAAGAAGTTATTTAAAAGATGAATGAGAAATGAAACAGTTGTTGCTTGACTTTCGAAAATCATCTAGGAATTTTAGATAACTTGATGACTCTTCATTAATTTGGGAGGGTAAAAGATTCCATTTAAGACAGAGTAAATTCCATAAATGTACATAATAAATATGCTGGAGTCTCAAATGTGGAAGAGGACAACCAGTTAGAGGAAACGAGGAAAGCCTTTTTGGAAGAAGTAATCTTAAAAACAGGATTTCTAAGTCTTAAATAGGGTGAGGATTGGTGAGTGGGAAGAGGGGTAGTGTGTGGGTTATGCAGGAACAAGCAAGATCTCACTAGGCAGCCCTAGTGAGAACAGAAACAAAATAAGCTTGAAAAGTACAGTGTATGTGTTACTGTGCTTGTTTTTCGATCAGAGAGTAGTGTAGTTTGATAGAAAGATACTGGAAACTATGACCAGAAACTATAATACTAATCATTACAAATAAATAAAGATGTGCTTAGGGATGCCTGGGTGGCTCCGTCAGTTAAGCATCTGTCTTTGGCTCATGTCGTGATCCTGCGGTCCTGGGATTGAGCCCCAGATAGGGCTCCCTGCACAGCAGGGAGTCTGCTTCCTCTCTTCCTCTGTACCTCCCCCCACTTGCTCTCTTTCTCTCTCTCTCTCAAATAAATAAATAAAATCTTAAAAAAAAAAAAAGATGTGGTGAGGCTTAGTACATAGTAGATCCTGAAATGTTTCTCAGTCTGAAAACATAACCTTTGCTAAAGTCTCAAATAGACTTTATGGTTGTGATGAAGTTCATTTACTGTCAACTAATTTACCTAGGTATATAACATTTTCATTAGTTATTGCAGTTTTATCCTTATTATTGTGCTTTGTTTTTGTTTTTTTTAATAGATTGTCCTTAGATGGGAGAGAAAAAGACTTTTTGTTATGCCCTCTCACTCCTAAAAAAAATAAATACCCATAAGCTTGACAATTGTGGATAAGAGCAATTGACAGGTAAAGACAGACTTACGTAAATAAAATCTTTAAAAAAAAAAAAAGGGGGGGGGGCGCCTGGGTGGCTCAGTTGGTTAAGCGACTGCCTTCAGCTCAGGTCATGATCCTGGAGACCAGGGATCGAGTCCCACATGGGGCTCCCTGCGGGGGGTCTGCTTCTCCCTCTGACCCTCCCCCCTCTCATGCTCTCTCTATCTCATTCTCTCTCTCAAATAAATAAATAAAATCTTTAAAAAAAAAAAAAGACAGACTTACGTTGGCAAGATTGTTTCTTCACTTGGCTTGAAGCTGATTGGGCACAAGAGCAGTTTGGTGTTATACATGGTGGTACTAGGCAAGGAAGGGATTCTAGCATCTTTTTTTTTTTTTTTCCAGGAGAAATCTTTTCCTTAATAAAGTGAGTGAAATAATCACTTTAATGGAAATAGACTTAAAATTTGAAAATCATTGAACTGCAACAATAATTTGCATGGGCTTAGCATTACTCTTTTCATGCTTGCATTTTTTACTTAAGTGTTGATATATTTTTAAGATTTCATTACTTTTCACATTTAAAGTAGAGTTACATTATAAAGTTAATGAAATATAATGCATCTTATTTGGTAATTGAGGACTTATTTTTTAGGTACAGGGAATGCTCTTTTGGGTAGACTGTAATTGTAGCTACGTTCATTGTGTCAAATTATTCATACATTATTAGACCTTCAAACCCATAATAAATTATGTATGTTACTGTTTGGGGGCTTTTGCTTAGTATCACAAATATTTATATAACCAAAATCTAAGTTGTATTTATAAGAAAAAAAGAACTTCTCTGAAATCTCTACATTCTTTAGGCTCTAACTTGTCTTAATGGTAGGAAACAGAATATTTTAATGGCCAAAATGGGATGGAATACAATTCCTAAACAATTTTTAAATTTACAATTATAAATTTATGTTAATTTCTAGATTTTTAAAAATTCATTTGAGAGATAGAGAGAGAGAGAGAGAGTGCATGAGTAGGGGAGAGAGGCAGAGACAGATGGAGAAGCAGACTCTCCTCTGAGCTGGGAGCCTGATGTGGGTCTTGATCCCAGGACCCTGTGATCAGGACCTGAGCTGAAGGCAGACGATTAACCATCTGAGCCACCCAGGCGCCCTCTAAATTTATGTTAATCTCTATAGTCTTATAAAATAGGTGTTTGGCATAAAATTTTTAAAGCTAACAAAATTTGAAAGCATTATAACACTTCATATGAGTTAAAAATTGTGGATTTTGAATAATTTTGTTCTAAAGATTATAATTTTCTTTCCTGAAGTCACAAAGCTTTAGAATCTTACAAAATGTAATTCTTTAATATGGAGGAGTATCTACTGGATTAGTAACACAAGTAAGGGACTAAGAATTTAATCTGAATAGCATATATTATTATTGTGGTTCATATATTGTACATTTGTTTTTTTGTATATTTTGGAAGTAGATTTATTCTCTTGTCAGTTTCCACAGAACTATTTGGCATTTTATTTGTATTGTTTTTGTTTTCTTTAGTTTTTGTTTTTATGATTCTCTTAATGGTAAGAAATTGTATGTCTATATTTTTTACCAAAAAAATTATATATACAATCAGTATTTAGACATCTGATTCCATTGAGTATATCTTGGCACTTAGATAAGTTTACTAAGGAAGTGAATTGTTAGAAATAGGAGATGGATATATTAGGTTTAACATCTCGTTCGCCAAAGTATAGTTTTGTTAATATCCAAACTAGATATTGTGGAACATCATTACATTGAAAAATGAGTCATTAGTGTAGTATGCTCATCTTTTTCTGCATTTGAATGACTGTTGAATGGGGAGGTAAACATTCCCCTGATGTTAACATGTAAGCTTTCTGTATTTCCAGAAACTAATGTACCTGAAAAAAAAAATCCTTAAGTGACTTTAAGAGTATTAGAGATGTTTATACAAAATAACACTCATCCCCACTCTTGACCATTGTACTCTGTTAAAACTAGTAATTTTCATGATTAGCTATGACAAAGATAGGGAAAAGATATATTATCCCTATTGTCATAAGGGAATAGGAAACCTACAATTCTGTATTGCATTCAGGCAGCAAAGTGCTGATCCAGGCTTTACCTAAAAACTAACTTACAAGGAAATCCAAAGTGATGGTTCTTTGGGTGGGTTAGAATAAAGCCAGAATCCATCAATCACTTTTTTCCATTAGAGTCTACATTTCCAATGAGCATTAAAAGACTGAAAACATCAGCTGGTAACCATCTGACATTTCCCCCATCCCACATTAAGTACTATATATAAGTTTGAAGAATTCAGATATTTTTAAAGAAATTGAAAAGATGTTTAAAATTCAATTATTATTTGGTTTAAAATTTAAAAATTAATTTGCTGAGAAATTTGAAAGTGATTCATAAGTGTGGAAATAATAAAATAATAATAACCAACATTTAATTAAACACCTAATATGTGACAGATGCTTTAGTGCTTTCTACGTATTTTAATTTAAATTTTATTTAATGCCTCAACATTCACGTTCTTTAAATGAGGGAATAAATGTACAGACAGGTAACCCAGGTTGTGCATTTAAAGTATGGAGAACATTATTTTAGAAGTCTTAAGAAAATTCTAGAAAGGAAAAGCCTTGTTTCTTATACATCTCAAGAAAACTTATTTTTTAAAAGTAATTTCTAAAAAAAAAAAGCTTATTTTTAGAGTTTGATGTTTCATATTGTTTGAGAAATTATTTTGTGAAGGTAGTCATGGAGTACCACATTTTCCAGTGGTTACTAATCCATGTACTTGACCCACATCAGAACCATGTATAAGTCTGTGAAACCAGCAGCAAACCTAAAAGCACAAGGCACATTAGAAGCTACCTAGGTAGATACTACTACTGGGATTAAATTAACTGTGCCCAAGATTATGAAAAACAAGATATTTTAGTCTTCCAAATGCTAATGTGTGCCTTTTTCTTAAGATCTGGAGTTTAGAGAACATAAATACATACCCTTTTTTCCTTGGTCAAGCCAAGAACTCATTGAGACCTAAACATAGGACTCTGAAAGATGGAGATGAAATACTAGTTTTTACTGATAAAGTTAAATTAGAGGGATATTTTGATATGTGGCCACATTGAGCTTTATACCACTCCACTCTTGCATATAGGCTAACCTTTTGGGGCACAGGTAATGCTGAATGATAATTGGCCTATCACACAAGGGCCTATCCTAACAATGTACAGCACATGAGAGCTGAAAAAGTGTGTTCAGCACAGGCAGAGAAGAGAAGAGACAGAAGCTAGAAGGAACTGAGCACTGTAAAGCTACCTCTTTACTCCAAAGTTGCCCTTTGGCCACACAGATTAAGTTTTTCCTGCAGCTCAGGAGTGAATAATGCTGTGGAGAGAGGCCAGGAGAGAGGCCAGGAGTGTAAGCCTTAAAGGAAATTCCTCATTAAAAACACAAGGCCTGGTGACAGCCTTCCTTCTAACAATATTTTATTATTATAGCAATACTTATTATTTGACAATTATAATAATTTTAATTATTCAGAGCCATTTGTAAAAGTTGTAGATTTTTCGTAGTTCAGAGCAACAGGTTTGGGTAGCAGCCACATTAGGAATGAGAAAGCTAAAACCTAAAGGTCAAGGATCTAGTTGCTTTCTAATTGCTGTCCTTGTATCTGCAGACTGTCAGAGAACAGGATTAGAACAAGGAACACTCATTTTGCATAAAGATTTTCTACTTCTCTTGACATTTCCAACAACTCAATAGCATGACCAAATGAAACCTGAAATAACGGATGGGAAAAGCTAGGTGGAAAGACTATCCAATGCAAGAGTTCTGTCTTAGCCTAATTAAGATTCAAAAATCAGATGGAAAAGATGAAGTCAAATAAGAACAAAAATTACAAGGAAATTGTGGTAATTGATGAAGAGGGGCTATAATTGATAGAAAGGAATGAAAATGGTGATTTCAGTTATCTCTGATTTCTAACAAGACTGTAGGGAGTTACAGCAAAATGTTTTGGAATTTCTAACAGGTAAAAGATTATTAAGTCAAAAAAATTAATTCACATGAAATTTGAAAATCATTTTATACAATATTCACAGTATTTACCAGTTTTCAGAAAACTAAATTAAATGCTTCAGATTACAAATCCAGTAACACAGGAAGGATATCTTATATTCTCCTTGTTCTGTTAATTAGTGAAATCTTGAACTCATACTAAGTAGTCAATAAATGCTAATTGATTATGGGTAAGTTGTAGGCTCTAAGAAGGATAGATTATTTTTAAAATTAGTTTTAATATTCAAAGCCATAATCAAGTTTTTGCTATTTTACCAACGAAGGGGAAGCAGTGCAATAAATAGGAAATATTTTTAAAAAACAATTTTTATTCATCTACATGTTATGTAACTCTTCTTGAAATTGATTTGATTTCCAAATTAAAGGTTGTCATAGGACAATAATAAACTAATTTTGCACACATGGCAACACAGATAAATTGAAAACATAGGACAAGTTCCCCAACTATTTACTAAGTGGCAGTGGAGAATGATGCTGGAAGTCAGTGTTTTTCACAATGCATGTATAACATGGTATACATCCAAATGAGAAGTCTTCTTGGCTTTAAATGAAATGACTATGACTCTAAATGCTATGATTTATACAATAGCTTAAACACTTTCTCTTGTTCAAACTGCCACAGAAAACACATCTGATAATGTGGGAAAGAAGTGTTTAAGTTGTTAATATTTTATTTTATTAAGTTGTTAATATTTTATTTTATTCTTAGTCATAAAAAACACAAAATTCAATAATAATTTCAGTTATTTATGCAAGAAATGTTTTTGTTATTTCAATAGCAGTAAATGGGGAAAATGTAAAAAGAAGCTTTTTTTTCTGATTTCATAAAAAGAATGTCTCAAACAGTATAAAGTATAAAATAATGCATCTGTATCAGTAGTTTTTTTCATCTTAATTTGGGTGGAAGGAAAACCATAAACCCTAGGTGATATACAACAATAAGTATTTAATGCTCAGGCACCTGAGGTAGTTATCTAGGCAATTCTATTGTTTGTAGCTAGTTGTTGGTTCTTCTGGTCTTGACTGTACTCTCATGAGCGTGGGGCAGCTGATCCTGGTATGGGATGAAAATCAGGACATCGTAGTTCTGCTCCATGTGTCTCTCATCCCCCACCAGGCTGGGAAAGGTACGTCCTTCTCATGATGATGATAAGAGGGGAAAAGAGAGAGCAAGCCTAATGATGCAAACACTCTTCAAGCCTCTTGAGTGTGCCACATTTACTAATATATCATCGGTTAATGCGAATTACAGCATCAGGCCCAGAATCACAGTTTGGAGAGATACTACAAAGTTACATTGCCAAGGGATTGAACACAGGAATGAATGGCAGAGAAAACAGCAATGATCTCAAGAGCTGATGTTTATTTATGGTACACAGAAGTGAACACATTTCAGAAGAGAAATAAATGTAAAATTTAAATGAAACTATTTTTAATTAATTTATTTTTATTTAAATTCAATTAGTTAACATATAGCATATTATTAGATTCAGAGGTATTCAGTGATTCATCAGTCTTATATAATACCCAGTGCTCATTACAACATATACCCTTCCCAATGTCCATCACCCTGTTACCCCATCTCCCCACTGCCTTTCCCTCCAGCAACCCTTAGTTTGTTTCCTATGATTAAGAGTCTCTTATGGTTTGTCTACCTCTCTGAATTCATCTTGTTTTATTTTTCTCTCCCTTCCCCTATGATCCTCTGTTTTGTTTCTTAAATTCCACATATGAGTGAAATCATATGATAATTAGTCTTTCTGTGATTGACTTATTTCGCTTAACATAATACCCTCTAGTTCCATCCATGTCATTGCAGATGGCAAGATTTCATTTTTTGATGGCTGTATAATATTCCATCGCACACACAAACATACACACACACACACACCACATCTTCTTTTCAGAGACAAAGTGAATGAAACTATTACTGTAAAGTTGCAGCTATATGAAAAGACTCAGTTTATTCTTATATTTTTACTTTTATCGATGTTGCTAAACAAAAGTAAAAGAAAAAATAGTTTTAAGACTAATTCCTAGCTATATATAGTTTTTTTATTTAGAGCCATATATTTTCATCATAATGAGAATAAGCAAAGGTTGTTTGGGGGGGGATAAAAGCTACACATCTTAAAACATAGTCATTAGTCAGATGATTTAAGTGTGGTAAATTAATGTGTCTTAGTTATTTTTTGCAAGTTAAAATATATTAACTATCATAAATACAAAAAAATGTGATTCTTCAAAAGCTTGAAAGATAATAAAAATCATGTCTATTTTTTAGGAAAAGAGAGCTTACCGTTGACAATCAAGTATTTTTCCAATCTAATAAAACCAGTTGAAGCTGTGAGAAGAAAAGATTTAGTACATACAAACATATATATAATATGATACAGTATAAAATAATATGATATGTATCTGTATATATTCCCACTAAAATTACCTGTCATAAGGGCCTAAGAAACTTCTCTTAGAAGAAGATGGACTTTAACATTTCATTGGGAGGGAAATTAAAGTAGCTTATTTTACATACCTTTCTTTGCCTACAGTTTTTCTGACTTAATTACAATGTTCTTGTGTGATTCAAGACTGATAAAAATCTCAAGAAAATCAGTCCTGGCAAAAAACTGTGTCACATCTAGAATTTTGATTAATTTGACACAATATAATATAAAATATTAACAGATTTGTTTTTGTTGGAGACAACTGATCTAAATCAGTGATACCCCTTTATATTAAATTTAAAATATTAGAAACTATAATTTCATATTCCATAAAATAGACAAGTAATGTTTTGAATTAAATTGAATTTCCTTTGTTACTCACTGTAAGACTGTGTTAGTTTTCTATTGCTGCTATCACATATTACCACAGAATTTAGTGACTTCAATCAGTATACATTTCTGATCTCAAGGTTGTATAGATCAGAAGTCTGGGGAGGCTCACTGGGTCCTCTGCCTAGCATCTCACTAGGCTAAAATTAAAACATCAGCAGGACTGCGCTCTTGTCTGGTGGCTCTGAGGTGGAATCTTCTTCCAGGCTCATTTGGATAGTGGACAAAATTCAGTTCTAGGTACCTGTAGAACTAAGGTTCCTTCTTCCTTACTGGCTGCCAGAGTGAGAACAGTTCTTATCTTCTAGAGGTTGTCCACATTCCGTGACTCATTTTCCCCTTCCTTCAAGTTCAAATCAAGTAAAGTGGGTCAAATCTCATGCTTTGAATATCTCTGACTTAATGTTTCTGTCTTTTTTTTCCCTGTTTTTAATGGCTTCTGTAATTAGATTAGACCCACCCTCCAGAATACTTTTCCTACTGTAAGCATATTCCCAGATTCTGGGAATTTGGACATTGTTGGTTCATAACCTCCTCTGAAGCTTTCTGGGTATAATCTGAAATCAGTCCCCATACTCAGAGGGCAGGAAGAGCCTGAATAAAGAGGTGGCCCACTCCAGAGTGGTAGGTGTTTTGATAAGCAAGGGAACTTACATACAAGGCTTGTTCTTGAATGGCAGCGATATGAGTGGATCCCTGAGACCACCTGCCAAATCTTAAAAGTTTATATAGAGAACTTACCTGGTTCAGTCAAGTATACCATGCAGGTGTTCTCAACATCACATCACTATCTCAAGGCCATGTCCTTGGAGTAGCTCTGGGAATGGGAAAGGAAAACAGAACCCACATTCCAAGGACTGGAGAGAGGACAAGGAGGCTGTGATTGCCTGATCCAGTTCACAAGTCAACCAATGCGCATATCTTTTGAATGACCTCCCCCTCCAGACATGGACATTTTGGGCAGACAATTCTGTTTACCACAGTAGCTCACGAAATATCTACTATATGAGAAAGAGCTCTCAAAGCTATTTAAAATAATAATTGGAATAGTTAATTTTATTGAACACCAGAAATTACACTAAGCACTATTTATGAATTATTTAATCTAATCTCCTATATGAGCTAAAGACACTAATTCCTATTTTACTAAAGAGGAAACCGAGGCTTAGGTATCTTTCAAGTACTAAGTCCAGTTACACAGACCACAGAACCTTTAGAGTAACTGTATATAGAGCTCCTTTGCTTAAACTATTGCTGTGATTGTCTTAACCAAAAAAAGAAAATTATCATGACATATGACATTCCTTCTATTTCTGTCCAACTTATAATAGGCTATAACAAAATAATTTCCTTTTGGCAAAATGTTCTAGAATCAGAGTGATTTTTTATTAATACATTTGCAACTTTGTGTTCAGAATTTTCAGTGCCTAAGTTTACCCAAAATAAAGTATTTCCCATGATTATCTGCCCACATCATTCTTTTCTCCCCTTTAGTTTAAATTTTGCTTTAATGCATTAACAATATTGATATAGGTGTGGGGGGGAGGGGCATGGAAGCAGCTGATCTGTTGTATAAGAGGATGAAAAGATATCAAATAGAATTATAATAAAATAAGTGAAGTTATTAAATCAGATGTAGTTCGACAGGTCACTGAAACCTTCTATTGAGAAGAGAGAAAGCAGAGTGCACAAGTACACAGAACCTTAGACTCTTCCGCATTCTTATACCTACATGAGTGAGGTAAAGAAAGGACAACAAGACACAAGGGAAGCTTGAATTAGCAGGATTAAGGGTTTGATAAACATTGCAGCAAACACTTACCACCTCTACTGGTTGCTCTTATGCTGAGTTTCTCTTCCTTGCTACGGACAGTATAAAACACTACATGTTAAAACATAAACTCTACACAGACGCACACATGCCCGCACACATGCACGCCCGCACACACAATGCCAGAAGTGGGGGAGGCAGAGCCACATTGCATAGGGAGGCTTTGAATAATTTTAAGAGTCTCTGCTGCAGACATTGAATGTTGCATAAAGAAAGTAACGAGTTTTTTTTTTTTAAAGATTTTATTTATTTATTTGAGAGAGAGAATGAGATAGAGAGACAGGGCATGAGAAGGGGGAGGGTCAGAGGGAGAAGCAGACTCCCCGCCGAGCAGGGAGCCCGATGCGGAACTCGATCCCGGGACTCCAGGATCATGACCTGAGCTGAAGGCAGTGGCTTAACCAACTGAGCCACCCAGGCGCCCAGTATAATGAGTTTTTTATAGAAGAAGAGTTGATTAAACTGTGTGCTTCAGAGAACTGAGAATGCTACATACCTTTTATTTATCCCACTGAATTGGTAGAAGTCAGGGTAGCTAGTAAACCATGGAACTGAGTATCTCTGCAGTTGCTCCTTTTCTTACTGCAGTATTGGGCTGGGTAAAAACAAGCTCCAGCGCTTACCTGGGATTGTAGCAGCTTGCTGCTGGGATTGCTCTCCCTGTCCCCTTTTCTTACCCAAAGTGGGTGGTTGGATATAGAACAAGTAGCCAACACATATCTCTTCATTTTTGTTTCGTTCACATGGAAAGGAAGATGTCAGCAGCATTTATGATGCAGAGACAAATTCATGGGAATAAAAGATAAAACAGCACCCTACTGCATGGCAAATTATCAGGACCTATTTCCTGTCCCTTGTTTTTCTCAATCTGTCATTGTTTGGACCTATTTCTGTCTACCTCATTCCCTCTTTAGGGTTTAAGTCCCACCATCTTATGTGTTTATCAGTTCTCACTTTGGCCCAATCGGCCGCCTAATTCCACCCTGTGAACTTACATTTTTCACTGTATTCATCAATTCTGGCTGTATACATCTGGTTGCCAACCCTGAATTTAACTTGTTTGTGCTTTCTAAATAGCTTTATTGAGATGTTTTTATAACCGAGTTTTACTCTTGTTCCTTCCTCCTTACCCATTCACTGGGAACTGATCAGGGGCTCACTCACTACAGCTCCTCAGCTTCCCTCTAACATCCTCAGCTACATACAGAGAGTGCCAAACTCAGAGTTGAGTGCCCTCTCTTGTCCCCATCACTCCTGCCACATGGTCTCTGACACAAATGAGGCAGGGTGATTTAAACTGAATCAGTCTTAGCACATGTTTTAATCTAGAAATTGGAAGTCAGAATGATCTATTTAACCTATGATAATTTCAATATGTTCCTTAAATTCCAAAATATATTTATAAAAAGTGCTGAATTTTACTCAGTATTCTTCAATAATAAAATAACCATAAATAATTTTGAGTTTCTAATTTATTTATCAAATAGATACCAAAAAAAATGTGTCAATAGTTAAATATCATAATCCTCACATTGGGTTGGTGGTTTCTAACAAATTTGGTCAAGTTCAGAACAGAATTCTGTACTATCGCATGTAAATTTACCTTAATTCCATGTCTTAAGTAGTAATGCTTCCAATTATCCCTTGATTATATATCTAGGTTATATTTTTAAATATCCTCCTGGAAAAGAGATTTTGTGATAGAGCTCTTGCCATGGGGATGTTTGACTTTCGCTTAAAAAAGCATCTACTCTGTGTCACTAATATACTAAGATGTGAAATGGAAAATTTTTATATTCATAGCTACACAGAGTTCTTGTAAATTGCTGAAACATGAAATAACCAAATTTTATTATTGAAATGGGTTTCTTAAGAACATAAATGTGTAATGTAACTTTCAAACCTGTTAAACCATAAAGAACTACAGCGATTTCATAACAGGAAGCACAGTGTGTATAAAACTATGTAGCATAAAATGTTCAGCTGCTAAAGTAACAGGAAGGTTCCAGGAGGTATTTTCATAAATCTGGAAACAGTTAACCTGTTTTGATGATCTCCCTCGTTCCATTTCCCTGAATAGCAGGGCCTGGCTTCCTTTGTCTTTGGAGTTTATAAATGTAATTTAGTCGAATCTGTATTTTGAAATGGTCTTTCATATATTTGAAAGTTCAACAACTTCTGGAGAAAATGGAATGGTATTATTCAGATTAAAAGTATCCTTTTCTAAGTTTTGTTTTATTTGGTAAGTAAAACAAGAGTAAAGTGAAGGAGACAGAATAAATGACATCACACTTTTTATGTGAGGAAGCAGAGACATAATAAATTTAAATGACTTTTGTTCAAGGCCACTGGTCCCAGGACTTAAGAATTTTCTTTTTGAAAGATACTTGGGAAATGGCACCGCTTATGCACTCACCCGAGTGGGAGTATTCCCCACCCTGTGAAACACGGACATCCAGCTGTGCAAATGAGGTCATAGGACATTTTTAAAGATTATTAGGCTGCATAATTGCATGTATGTTGGCTTTTTCATAAATGACCTTTGAATTGAGTGTTAGTGGAAAATCTTTACCTTTGCATGTGATTTGGAGAATTTTTTTCATGTTAAAACACAATGAATCATGGAACACTACATCAAAAGCTAATGATGTAATGTATGGTGATTAACATAACATAATAAAAAAAAGAAAAAAAACACAAATTGACAAAGCTCAGTGGAGCATTTGTATTAGTTTATAGACATTAGTATAACAAAAATAGTATTATGTTTATTTATAAGTAGCTGATTTAATTTAATTAAGATTAGCTAAGAATGGACTTTAACCTGAAAACTTTTCCTAGAAAACTGATAATATTTGAAATTAAACTAATACTTCAGTTTAAAAATATACATTTGTGCCATGTAATTCAAAGAAAACAAAGATTTTGGGAAAGTTCTATGAGACTGCTTCTTCACATGGGATGAGAAAAGCCAATTTACATCTCGTTAAAAAGGATTTGGGTTTAGTCGATGAACTGCTTATATGCGTGTTGTTACACAACATGTGTGTGAATTTGTTCTTTTGATACATGGCTTTTTAAATATCTATTGAGTAATCTAAGTCACTGGTGAAGGCCTTTCGCCACTGATGACCCAGAACACACATCCAGCCCTCCCTGCCTCTTACCTGTGGATGATTGGATTAGCACTACCAGCCAGGTAGCAGGACAAAGGGAAGACTATTTGATATGCCACCGTACTCCAAATTTACTGTACCTATAAAGTTGAAAAAACATTGAACAAGAAAAACAAAAAGAATTTAGCCTTTCTGGCTAACCATCCAGGGCATTATTAATAAAACCATAAACTATGAAAATGCCCCACCTATTTAGTAAAAATGAAAGGAAGTTGCTACTTTCCAGACCTCGACAATATAAATTAGACTTAGCTTTGAATAAACTCTATGGTATCACAGTTTTTAAACTTAAAGTGACAGGAAAGTATTAAGATTTAATATTTTCACATTCTCTTAGCTGACTTCTGAAAATAAATATGACTTGATATCTTATTTTGACAGATTTCTGATTGTTTTGGCTTTTGCACATATTTCATAACTTTTATTCCATTTTTGGCACTTTTTAAAGTACACTTATTTAATATTCTTTATTGGTGAGAACAACTATGAGTTGACTCTTCCTAAAGATAATGATGAAACTATTAATATACTAAAGTGATATCTGTCATAATAATGAGGAGCTGTTAAATGGATCTAAAGCCATTATTCTTAGGTTATAGCTGTATATACTTCTAGCTAAATGTACTGGTTTCTTCTCTTGCTCTGTCCTTTCTCATTTTCCACATAGCTACTAGAGAGAGCTTTTAGATACTTATCAACCACATACCATTCTACTTAAAACCATTCGATGATCTTAGGATAAATTTTAGTCTTCTTGTCTCAGTTTATGGGGCCCTACATCATCTGGTCCTTGTCTTTCTACTGTTCCTCATCCATCCTCAACACAGTCCTCCTTGCCTGCTCTCTGCAGTCACTCTGACCTTCCTTCTAGTCCATTGACTACATCAGCTCCTTTCAGCCATAGTGCTTTTGCACATTCAGTCACCACCTGCCCCTAAATCATCCTAAAGATGCTTCTTCCTTCTTGCCATTCTGACTTCAGCTTCTTGCCATTCTGACTTCAGCTTCTTGCCATTCTGATGTCACATCTTCAATGAGGACTCCCCTAACCACCTCATCAAAAATAACATTCCCCCCACAAATCATTGCCATATCACTTTATGTTTTTCTTATAGATGAATTATTTTGTTCAGTTATTTTATTGTTACTGTTTGTTTCCCTCCATTCACATGTAAATGAGTGAAGTGATGTGGGTGATGCCCCTGTTTTGCATACTGCATCATAGGCTTTTGATACATATTTGTTGAAATAATGAAAAAAAGTTGCACATTAGAATTCTTTGTAAATCCTGAAGCATATCCAATTATAAGATGCAATTATTAGCTGAGTAACAATGAGACAAGTCTTTTATATATATTTGTCCTGGTAAGCTCGATAAAAACATGTGTGAGTGTGTGCTGTCCTAAAGGATAAGTAGATGAGCAGTCACCCAAAGTTTATGGGGCACACATTTTGATACTGATTCCTTTTCAAACTACTGTGCATCTTCTGCGATGGAAATAATTAGAGTCTATGAACTGAAGTGAAGGAAACATTTACAATGCTGAATAACCTAAAGTGAAGACAGGGGTATCTAATTAGTCTTTCTTGTGACAATCTTTTTTTGGATTAATATTCTTCTCTTTGAAAAGTCTAACAGTGGTGCTTATGTCACCGACTCTACTGATAATTAATAGTGTTCGCCATACACCTACCCATATTCCTTCCAAAATATTCTTGTGTAACGCCACTGCTGGAAAGAACAATTTCAGTTAGAGAGGAGAGCTTTTGAAGTATATATCATGTGGTCTATTATCAGGAATGTGTCCTATTATAAAAGAAAAATCTCCCCTAGAACATAGTAGTTTATGTAACTTGCCTGGGCTATTGTTTAACAAAACATTTTATAGATACTTCATCAGAACATGACTTGATGAAGAAGCAGGACTAGCATTCATCCACATTTTTCTTTTTTTAAATCCCTAAGCTGTTTTCCTGTACTATTTCCACTCTAGTCACAAGCTTATTAACTTGGGAATGAGGTGACAGGGCCTTTGTCTTCGAGTCTTGTAATTATAATTAATACTAAGTTAAAGGGAAGCAAAAAGCTTATATTCAAAGTTTAAAGTAAAATGACTTTGTGGCACTTAGGGCAGGTGCCAGGAAGATACTAAGTAAGAGCTCATTATTTTTATTAATTAGAACTTCAGGAAGACAACTTTGAGAAACAAAGTCATTTTATGGTTACAAGAGGGACACCTATTTGTGGACAGAGCTTGGGTAGAGGAACTGTGTTGTTCTTATCTGAGGATGCCTACGGCCTAGCAGAGGCTTTCCCAGATGGCCCACAACTACTTTGTGCCAGTTGTATACATGAAGACAGAGATAGGAGTCAGTGTATAATACTGTCTACTGTTTCCCTCAATAAATTTCTAAAAGTCATATCATGAAATAAACAACCACAAAAACATCATTATGTTTACTTGTGAAAGTATTATGTGTGGGGGCTGCATTTTCGCAGGATGATTTATCATCAAATAAAGCCCAGCAGTGGCCAATGTCTGTCAAAGCCACATGGAAACCTCATTTCTCTCTAAGTATCTACAATTTTAAGTACTAAATTAACTACCCATGTTCTTTAAAAGAAGCATTATGGTTTATAGAAATTAGCTACATGAAGGTCTGGGTTACAATGAAGTACAATAGTGTTGAATAATAATTGCTAACTTTCATGGAGAGCCGACCATGTTCAGATATTGTTTCAACCACTTTACATATGTCAGCTTATTTTATCCTCACAACACCTCTATGAATGAGGTTTATGATTCCCTCCTTTTCACAAATATGGAAACTGAGACTGAGAGTTTATACAATGTAATTAGCTACTGAGGACTTTGTAGGTCAATATTCAAATCTAGGCACGCTGGCCTCAGGGACTCTGTCTATGCTGTGATAGTGTTCACTGAGTGTTCATTACTTGCCTACCACTATTCTAAGTCCTGTACATGTATTTACTTATTTAATTCTCAGAAAAATCTGTGAGGTTAATACTATATTCTTCCCATTTTTCAAATGAGGAAGCTGAGGAAAAGGCTAGTGAAGTGACTTATCTGAGGATGCCTAGCAAATAAACACTGGAGCAAGAGTTCAAACTCACATCTTACTCTGGAGCCTACACTCTTAAACACTAGGCTACTTCATTCATGCCATGCAAATGGCTTTACATCAGGAGTAGGCAAACTAGGGCCCAAAAGTCAAATCTGGCCCACCACCTGGTTTTGTAAATAAAGTTTTATTGGAACACAGCCTTACTTTTTCATTTATGTTTTGTTTATTGCTGCTTTCATTCTACAATGGCAGAGTCGAGTAGTTATGGCAGAGACCATATGGTTCATAAGCCTAAAATATTTACTATCTGGCCCTTTATAGAAAAAGTTGTCCAACTTCTGCTTTAGATCTTTCTCAATCATCTTTCATTCATCCCCCACCACTCTGAACCTAGCCAGTGCCCAATTTCCAGAAAATAACAAGTGACAGTAATTAAAGCCTTTCAAACATCATTAGAAAAGTGACCAAAGAAAAAAATCAGTTCCACAGAAATTTCAAGGTGCATTTCAATAAATCCTTTAGACAGAAATAAGACAACATTAGGGTTGGTTTCTGCCCCTGTTGTCATAAAAAAAAGAAAGAAAGAAAGAAAGAAAAGGCAGTTGAGGTTCTGAGCTCACTCTACTGAGAGACATGGCTTCTGTAGACAGTCTGCTCATATTCATGTCCTCACTCTGCCACTTCCTGGCTTCATGATCTTGAGCAGATCACTTAACCTGTATGTGTGCCATTCCCTGAACTGCAAGATGGGATTAATTGTAGACCTAACTCCTGGGGGCATTATGACCATTAAATGAGTTAATGTTTGTAATTTTGTTATCAGGAACTGACTCCTATAAAGTGTTCATTATTTCTCCTGTTGTTCAACTTCTTCAAAAGACTGATTGAGAGATAAGCAGAATGATAAAAATTGAATATACTGGGGAAATTCTCAATGAATTAAAAGCCAATGGAATCAATGCTTACTAAATATCCTTCTACGTTTTTCTTTACAAAGTGCGATATGAAAATAGGTGAATAAAAACTCAGTGCCCGCTGACAGCTTGAAGTACAAGTCTCATAATAGTAGCACAAGAGAATAAGATATTTAATAAAGATCTTATTAAGTGCAACATATAATACGTCAGCACAGAAGCCTAATGCAGACAGGACTGTTAGAGAATGCTACTCACCTGATTTCCCCTACAGCACCAGAGCATTTTAGTTTTAAATGGTAGGGTCCACTAAAGCCTTTAAGACATTCACATGTCAAGTGTACCCAGTTCTGATATATACACTGACAGTTCCTAGATGTGCTCTTTAACTCAGTGTTAATAGTAACTAAATGACTTAACCATTCATGGGAAATGATAATATCACCAATTTCTGTAATAAGAATTGTTGATGTTTAAAATGCAAACATATAAGTAATAAACTATGGAAGACTAATACTAAGTAGAAGTCGCTAAAATCATGAACCCCCAAATCATGAGACTATCCTAAGTTCAAAGTCAGCCTCCATCCATTACTGAATGTGAACTTGAACAACTTATATAATATCTCAACCTCTGTTTACTTAGTCATAAAATAACGAAACTTACAGCACCAACGTCTGTCACTCAGTCAGATACTTGACAAGCATTTATGGAATAACTGCTACGCATGTGCCAGCCACTGTTGGGCCTGAGTATACAGCAAGTACACAACAAACAAACAGGCTTAACCCACTGCCCTCCTGAGCTTTTATTCCACATGTGATAAGTAAACACTTAATACAAATTCTGGTGCATATTCAGTTTTCAAACAGTGCTAGATATCGTTACTGTTAACTGAAGAGGAAGAGGAGGAAGATTTCAGACACCAGTGCCCCACTGTGGAGTTGGTAATAACACTGAACTTAAGTATCTTGGAAATATTTCTGTTCTGTGGCCCTTAACTTGTGTTCCCAATCTTGATCTTCCACACAGAGTGACCTGAGTTGTGATTTGCCAGTCTTGATTGGGGGTCTTTATTACTAGGACCCACTCTTTGCTGATATACTTATTCAGTGACTAATTCAATAACAAGTATTGATTGATTGTTATGAAAACATTCTCATCTATATATGCTGGGTATATTTCTGTTCACTTAAAGACCATTTCATTGATGGGAATTCCTGGGTGGCTTGGTTGGTTACGTGATTGACTCTTGGTTTTGGCTCAGGTCATGATCTCAGGGTCCTTGGATCTAGCCCTGTGTTAGGCTCTGTGCTCAGCATGGAGTCTGCTTCCCCTTTCCCTCTCCATCTGCCCCTCCCTCCACTTATGTACTCTCTCTCTCTCTCTCTCATATAAATAAATATATATTTTTAAAAAGACCATTTCATGGATGAGATAAAAAAATTCCATTAAAAGATGGAATATCTGTACTTGATCAAAATTTGTCCAGAATGATTAGAGGAAAACTAATTTATATATGAGATTAAAAAAAAAAAAGAATCATTGTTAGAAAAGGTTTATATGAGCAAAGAAACCAGGGACTGTGATGAGTAAGATCAGACCTTACAAAGTGAAAGTAAATGTTACAGGTGGTTTGGAGGAGGCCCCAAAGTAGAAGGGATCAGAAGGAGTCTGGAAAAACACTTTCAAAATTGAAAAACACTCAAAACTGATTAACTACCAATGAGGTTGTGTTTATATTTTTTCCTTAACTTCTACAAATAACTCCCCTCACAAAAGTCATTTTGGAAACTTATCTTTCAAAGTCTGTAAAGACATCAATGATTTTACTTATCTTACTTAAAGAGGGTAATTTATCATATAGTCAAGTGTGCACGTGTCTGCCAGGAAAGCTTCGAGTCAACATATATCATACTCAGTAGCTTCAAGGATTTGGTTTGCCTTCGTATGTGTGTTTGAATATAGAATTCATTTCAATCTGACATTTTTACCTCTCATCATATTTTTCTTCTAATTAAGTTCTATAAATGTATCCTGAACCACATTTGAGCTGTAATAAATTCCTTTCCTGAATTGGCCTTCTGAAAGTCACAAACCAACATTGTGATGAATTGCAAAATGACTAATTTCCCTTTTGTGTTTATTTTGAGCAGTGGAATGCTAGGGAAAAATGAAGCAGTATTTCACTAGAAAGAAGGTCCTGCTTGTAGTGATTACATGCCTGTAAATTGAGTATTTCCAACAGTGACTGACCCCAGCAGATTTCCAAAACTGTAGAGGTCTAGTGCAAGGACATAATTTTGCAGCCCTAAATTTTGGGATTTAATGGTATTACTGGAAGGGATCCATAATGAGGAAAGTTTTGCTCTCATGTAAGCCCTGGAGTTAACGATGTAGGTGTGGACTGAGGAGACCATGATGTCATTGGGAAATTGATTTCCTAAATTCTGTATTGCAGAAGAAAGGAACAAGGCCATTCATAGAATGGACAGCAGGAAAAATGTGTAATTTTTATTTTTTAAGTCATTATTTGTTTTACTTCACTATATAGGCAAGTAAATGCATTATGTCTTTGATATGAGATGGCTATGTTGAAATTGAACAATTTGTTGGTAATATATAGGTTGGTATTTTAATAGATGCTTAACATTGGGCACATTTGTTCCTAATACATTGTAAAACATAGATGAAACTCTATATAAATAAGATTAAAGCATTGCCATAGATAAAATATCAGGCATTAACCTTGTAGACTCTTGATTTTAGAATGGTTTAACTCCAATATTGAAATAGCCACAATGATCATAGCCCAGTTCAAATAACACTGCTTAATGTGTTAATCATTAATTTTACATACTTCTTTCTCATTTCCCTCTATGCCTTTATAGAGTGGGAATTGCCCTGTGCATCCTGAATTCATTACCGTAATTTGTGTACTGTGCATTGACTGAAGCCAATTTAAGTGGCGTATTAGCTTAGAATTTGAGCTACTTCACTTTGTGTAGATAGTGGGCCATGGAGTTAATGTTTCATTTATAGTATTTGTTATAGAGCTATGATAATGTGGTTATGATTCACGATCTTTTCCTGGATAATGCCTGATTTAAGATACACTGTAGTCTGAAAAGAATCTTGATTTTCTATAATAAGCATGGCTACTGGTCCAAATATCCTAACACCAAATTATCATTGACATAAATTTTCCTCTGTAAAAAGAAAATCAGAATTATTGTTTTCAAGTCAGGATTAAGATATTCACCTAAACCAATCATCTTATTTTGCAAATGAGGAATCTGAGATCCAGTGACGTTTGTTGGATTGATGGTGATCAGAAACCTGTAAGCATTAGAGCTATAGCCAGGACACAGAACTTGGCTCTTCTGATTCCCAAGCCAACACTCTGCGAGCGATCCTGCCTTGCTGAGACGGGATAACCACTGTCATTTCATTTATTCAAAATGTGGAACCATTTGCTCTTATCTCCCCATAACGCTCTTTTCTTGTCTCTCCCTCTGCAGCATCATCATGCACCCCCGCAAAGACATCCTAGTCACCTGTGGGGAGGACCGCCTCTGGAAGTTGGTGGGGCTCCCCAAAGGCAACGTGCTTCTCACAGGATTTGGCCACACTGACTGGCTTTCCAACTGCTGCTTCCATCCCAGGTCAGTACACCCAACTCCCTGAACCTACCTACTCTTTCTAGGAATACACTTATTTACTCTGTTTTGTCACTCTACTGGCTTTTTTTTTTTAACCACTTTATTGAAGTATGAATGACATACAAAAAATTGTGCAAAGTTAATGCATGAAACTTGGTAAGTTTGAAGATAAGTATACATCCTTAAACCACCGCTACAACCTATGCCATAAACATACCTATCATCCCCAAAAGTTTCCTCCCACCCACATTATTATTATTATTTATTATAAAATACTTAATATAACAACTACCCTCTTAGAAATTTTTAAGTATACAATACAATATTATTGACTGTATGTTATATAATAGATCTCTAGGACTTAGTCATCTTGTATAATACTTTGCTGGCTTTGATGACACTTTTCTCTCTGGAACCCCAAACCCTCCACTGAATTTGGAGACATGTAGATAAATGCTTTTTTTGGCTTTCATTATATTGACTTTAGATTGACTGCTTTTGATATTTGGAACATTTGAAACACATTTAACAAAAGTAGTAAGTATCCCAGGACAAGCACTATTAATGTTCCTTGCACACACAAACTCTGACAAGGCCCATGGATTTCTAGTCAAGAATACATGCCAGTGTTTACTTTGCTTCTGTTAATCTTTCAGGTTTTCCTCTTAGAATTAAGTTATCTACCAAAAAGAATCAGAAGGCCGTGATCAATTTCTTTAAAAAATTTAATGACACTCAAGATATTAAAGAGAACAAAGCAAAAGTAAAAGCATCGAACCCTGTAATTGCAGAATTCACTATATTTGGCCAAGGGCACAGAAGTAAAGACATTGTTAAACACATAGATAATGTTACTTCTAGTGGCAGAAAGCTCTGCCCACACTTGTTCCTGGGGGCAACTCCTACCCCCAATCCTGATTGTATTCTCTTGTTTATCGTTACATTTAACATTTGTAAATGCTCTTGCATCTGGCTCTAACACTCTCTGATGTAGGTACTCTTGGAGACTCAGTTCTTGGTACAATTTCTAAATCATTCCATTGGGAAATTTTGTTCTTAGGAGAACTCTATTGATTTATTTTCATGTTTTCCCAAAATTCCCTTTCTTTTTAAACTATCTTTGTCTTATCAAATGCCAGTGAAATTAGATTGAAATAAAAATAAACTAAATTGTTCAGAAATTTGTGAGTTAATGAGAAAAGTGAGCTGATTTATTTTAATTTTTGAAATGCTCCTCAAAGTGTAATTTATTTTTGGTACTAGGTGTGTGAACCTAATTTTTAAACATTTCATATCTGGTATATAGATAAACAGATTCACGCCACTCCTCACCCCTTAGGAACATAAAGCCCGTCTTGCTAGCAGAGACAACGCAATTAGTAGTATAGTCTATCACTTTTGTAGCTGCTGGGCATGCTAACCAGATTTCCATAATACCCTGTTACCATGGCAGCCAGTGATTCAGAGATTTTCTCATTAGTGCTTGACCAGCACAAGGTCCTTTTAATAGATCTTCCTGTTTTCCCACTCAATTACTGAAATTAAAATGAGGTGAAATGCATCATTATTCACTCATAATATGAATTTACATTCAGTACTTTCTTTGGCAGAATTGTAGTAAAATGCAGCTACACTATTTTTTTTTTTCCTGGTGCATAGGGTAAAAATAATGAGAAACAAATACATTTAACCTTAAATGTTTTTAAGTGAGAGAGAGTGAATAGCAAATGTTCTTTTTGTAGAATTAATGAAAAATAATAAGTGATTATTAGAAACAACAAGAAAACAATCTCTTTTATATTTGGGATAGAAATCAATTCATAAAAAGTTTGTATTTGAAGCCTCAAAAAATTTTATAATGCGAATCAACACTGAAGGCCATATGCACATAATATATGTATAATATATGTATATAGTACATATACATATATAATGTATATGTTTTAAAATTTGTTGAAATTTATACCTTTTGAAATTCAGATTTGTGACATTTGATTTTTATTATGGTTTGGGTAATTTGATCAGTAAAAAAATAGTTTATTGTTGAAGGTAATATTTTTTCTATTTCTCTATATACCCATCTATAATTTAAAAAATTAAGCACAAAATAAATTTGATTCAAATAGGGTACTTCAATATTTAGTTGGATCTTTGACTAGTGAATGCAATTATAGTCTTTCTCAGAGCCCATCTGTGTGATCAGCTTGATTCTGCTCCCTTGGAAGAGGCTCAGAGTGGACACACTATATACTGACACATACCTGATCCCTGTGTTCTTCACATAGGATAAGAAACTTGTACATTTTCTTTATTTAATTTTTAATTGTAGTTCCTAGCTGCAACTAGGAACTGTAACTTATGTAACTTCCACTTGGATGTCTTCCTGATTACTAAGACATTCAGTGCAGTGTCTCTTCTTCCACAGTGACATAACCCAAATTTCCTTTGGGGGTCAATCCTATGTGATATGACAGTGGTATACCCTGACTTACCAAATTAGCCTTTGTTGTCCTATTTCTTTTGCCATAGTAGACCTCTTCAATGCATAAACAATAAAAACAACAGTCATAGTAATATTAATATCAGGCAAAGAAGGATTGACAGATGAAAAAATAAAATGAGAAGATGACTTCTCACTTGAGGATTTGGATAATACAATGTGGAAATATATAAAACAAAAGATCTGGTAAATATAGGAAGATTCTGACAAAACTATAGTCATCAGAGTCAAATATTATCTCAGTTTTTAATCTGTCAAGTAAACAAAATTACAATGAAACTAGAGGAAGTACTAAACCAGTAAGTGTATTTAGTAGTATATATTGAACTTTTTACTTTATGAAGAGAAAATATAGATTCTTTGAAATCATTTATTGTTGGTTTTTTTTTAAAAACATATAAATCTTACACCAAAAATTTAGTGTAAATAAGTTCTTCAGAATAGAAATTATACAATCTGTAATTTGTAAACAAGATTTAATAATAAAAGAAATCAATAACTAAAATAAAATAAAACCTTCATTATTAAAAAGTAAATAAATGAATATTGAGTCACAGAGGGACTGTAAACTGTTACTACCTAGTTGGTAAACAGTCACTACCACAATACTTACCAAATGTATGAGATGTAACCAAAGCTGTAGTCAGAGTAAAATTCATAGCTTTCAATGCTTTAGTATTGAACACACACCAAAAAAAAAAAAGAAAATAAATGAATTATATATTCAAATTAAAAAATACTACTGGTCAACAAAATGTAGAAAAGCAAAAGAATGAATAAATGAAAATAGAAATTAAATTAGAATAAAAAGTGTGAATATGTATTAATCTAAAAGATTTTTTGAGAAAAAATGGTAAAATAAGAAACTATAATAATATAAGTAGATACCTCAAAAAAACTACTGGAAAAATAAAAGTGAGGAAACAGAAATATAAACCTTAGTGATCTGGGAGGAGTTAAAGCCACAGAGATAAAATATAGGTACATTTTGTATATGTGTATATATACATGTTTGGAACTTTTGGTAAAATAATAATTTCTATAAAAGTAAACATTACCAACACTGAATCAATGGAATGTAAACCCAGAATAGATTAATAACAATGGAAAAAAAAAAAAACAGTTCTGGAAGTTCTACCTTGCATTCCCATGTTGAGAGTTCTATTTGTTGAGTTTTTAAAACTTTATTTTTAAAAAAATCAATTAATTTTAAGGTTCAAGAAATTGTAGACAAGGAAAATAAGGAAATTTTATTGGTTTTAAAAATATAGCAAATACATAACTCTAAACTGAACAAATGCAGTCCCCCCATAACTATAGGCCCATCTCACAATTATAGATGCAAAACTTTTAAAGAAAAAGTAGAAAATGGAATTCAGTCATATGTTTAAAAAAAAAGCAATATATAATGACCAAATAAGATTTATATTTGAAAAGTGTGGAAAACATAAGTGATTCAACTCGGGACATTTTAGTATAAGTCATAATAATAGATAAATATTGAAAAGTACTTTAAAACGGTTGGCTAAAAATCTAGCATCTGTACTTAAGGCACACATGTTTGCAAATAATGTTAAGCCTCATGTGTTGGAATTGGCAAGGAGAATAGATTTTGGAACAGCTGGGAAACTGAGAAAATCTGGTGGGTGAATGTAAAATCTGGATGCCATGGAGTTAGATCAGAAGAGGAATGGGTGCTTACAGGTAATAGGGCAAAGTGGGGAACATAAAACCAAACAGTCAAAAATACCTAAAATACCTAAAATCAACATAGGAGCAAGTCCTGTCCAGCCTCTCACGTATCTGTGCAAGCTTAGTTACTTGTTGGTGTTTATTCTCAATAAATGTTAGCCACATATTTTTCTTTCCTTTAATGATAATGATTATTTTTTATTAAAACAGTTTGAACACTGGCATTTTCTAACATATTTGTAACTCACAAAAGAAAATGTATATGGAAAACTTTTAATTATAAGCATTGGACCAATATTATACAGACTATATAACTGATGGCATTTAAAAACTTTTGTCACAAAGGGCCAGTCTCCCAAAGGCTGTATTGTTTCAAAATAATACTATATACACACTGATCATTACCATCAGTTGTTTACAGTAGAATTGATTTTGTTTGCATCTAAGTTTCTTAGTTCCTTAGCAGGATTTGTGTATCAAGACAATTTTTAGGAATGACATGGGTAACTAATCACTGGAGAACTGGCTATTATTACATATTTACCACTAGATGGCAATCATACATTGGTAAGGTAAAGCCCCCTTTGCATTTACAGGGTAGACTAAGGAACTAGCTGTGAAAGAGATTCATCAGCTACTGAAAATGGTGAATGAGTGGAGCAATGCAGAGGATGTGCATTGGCATTGCCTTTGCACTGTTGAAAGAGTGAAATGTACAATGCCACAAAGTAGAAACTAAGCATACTTTAGTGCAGGGTAGACGTCCGACTCTAAATCACTGACACATGCAATCAGCTTCAGATTGCCCATGTTAGAATCCTAGTTTCACCTTTGCTAGTCCTGTCAGTTTTCTCATCTGTGAAATGGGCATAATAATAATACCTACTTTGTAGGTTGATGATGAAGGCTAAATGGTATAGTATATTAAAAACACAAATACTATTGCCTGATGCATATATGCTCAATAAATTGTTATTTGTTATTCATTTCTTTCATGTATTTTGAGAACTTAGAGATAACTCAAAACTTTTTATAAAGCTGGTAGCCTTTAAACACAATGGGATGAGAAAGGAAGAGTATGTTGTGATGTCTGGGTCTCACCAAGCCCCATTAGAAAAACACTATCAAACCATATTTCATTTTGTCTGAAGTTCTTACCAAGTTAAACATCAAAATAGTTATAAATTTAAAAATAAACATAATGTGAAAAGATGTATGTATATCTACTCTTAGCTCTTAGAAAACATAAATGTTTTTTAAAACTTACACCAATAAACTTACCATATTTTGTTTTTAAAGAAGAGAGAAAGAATTCTTCATATTTCATATGTTTTTTAGGTTTCAGATTATGTTTTAGGATGAAAATTTCTTTTGACTAGAAACACCAAAAACAAAAGCTTTTTAAAATAGTTTTTTTTTTTTTTAGTTTGTTTTTTTGAGGAATGTAAAGCATATAGTGTTTGACCTATATCCACAGGCATTTTTTTATTATTGTTGGTCTATTTAGACTAGCTTTGGGCAACTGAAACACAGAATTGCATATCAATCTCCAGGTTAATATTAATAGATCAATAAAATACACACTATGCTACCTTAATAATATACTATTCACTCTTTTTCCAAACCAAGGAACTATACCAATGACAGTGAGGTAGTTTTGAGGCAAATACAATGTCCAGTTCTCTAATGCTTAGGGTTACATTTTCTTTTATATGCTCAGAGCTTATTACGTGGAACAGCATGTATCTTCCCAAATATCTCTATAAAATGAAAGTATTTGGGATTAGTGGTTTAAACAATTTCAGAGTGCTGCATTTTTTTCCTGAGTTCATTGCCTGAGGCAGAAATAGACCTGACAGCATCCTGTTAAACATAACTTCTACCCTTATAAGCTGATTTATGAATTGTGAATAAATAGGCCTCTACAAAATCCCTCATACTCTCTCTTCCCTGTACAAGCTATCTATTTGTGTATTTATATGATGCCTAAAACCATAGTGTGAAAGCTCCTTGACAAGTATATCATTTAGTTATTAAAAAAACAACAAAAAAAAAAACAAACAGAAGCATGAATAACCTTTTTTATTTGCTGGAAACATGGAGTCAAGAGTTCAAATTTCAAAGCATAATGAAGAAGTCAATGTACAATTTCCGTAAGATTGTAATGTCCTCCTTCTTCCTGAGCTTTAGAGGTAGATACTTTGATCATCTGGAAACCTCAGTAGATTTTTACCAAGATGATTTTGAGATATACCTGTTAAATGATAATGGTCTACTTTATATTCTTTGAAGAGGTATATATTATGCTTTCCTTCTTAATATAGTAAGTCATCTTTGTATGAAGGAGATAAGCTTTAGAAGTAATAGCACACTTACTTATTTTTTTTTTGTTTAATTTTAAAGTAATATGTGATCACCATAGAGAAAAATGTTAAGAAAATAAGTATTTGATGAAAACCTGACATTTAAAGTAATATGGAAAGTTTGAAAATCAGATTTCCTCCTCGCCAGGGTTTGTCATAGTTGCTGTTTGTTGTTGTTATTTGTGTTTCTTAGTGTCTTTCCTGAAATAATTCAATAAAGTATATATTCTTTGTTGTGTGTGGCCACAGAAGTCTGCTTATCTAGATAATGATTGGAAAGGTCCTGGTTAAATGCCTTGAATCAGTAAGTCATTGAGTCTTTGGCAAGGAGCTCTGTATGCATGTTGGGACACATCCTTAACACTGGGGAAGTTTACAGAATGCCTTAGCCTTTGCTTCCCACTTGCACAAGCCCTCAAGGTCAGCCAGAGGTGAGAGATTAGATTCTCCTCAAGTCTTTTCTAGGTTCTGATGCACCTCTCCAAATGCATGTATCCTTTGATATTCCTAGGAATATGGCAGTATTTCAAAGTGCCTATGGACATTTAATTCTTCTGTTTTTCTGTTTAAGAATTTTGGTCAACCTCTTGTTTGATTAACATTTACTGCTGCCTCTGGCAGATGCAATATTAAACACATACTGCTAATTGTTTGCTATAAATGCCCTGGCAAATAATCTATTCATACAGAGTAGGTTCTGATTCAGGTCAAATAAAAACAAGCTCTGCATATAGGTATTTCCAGGGGGCTTCTAGAAAGTACAAATAGTGACATTTATCTGAGAATGGGGCTTTGTGATCTTCAAACTTGTTCTGCACCTCTAGTTGCTGGAACCATGGCTGGTTTCATAGCCACCGTGATTGGGAGGCAGTTGATTTTCAAAGCTACTGCGGAGCTGGGGAGAGAGGAATGGGAATGGGGCAGTTTTTCTCCAATAAATGTTCCTTGGATGGGTGCAGACCTTTGGTTAAATTCTAAAAAAAAAAAAAAAAAATTGATTGTCACAATTTTTGCTGGTGTTCTCTCTGCTTTTATGGAGGAGGAAATTTTTGAAGGTTCTTATTCTGCCATTCTAGAAGTGCTTCCCCTTATGACTGGGCTTTGAGTGAAATTTATTCTCATGGTAATATTATTCAGAGAAAATTTGATATTTTACGGGTTCATGACAAATGAAGAATATTAGGCTTGGGGTTCTTTTGATAAGATGATCTCATTAATAATGAGTGGTATGTGTGCATGTATGTATGTGTATGTGACACTGGAAGGAACCCATCTTTTTGATACTTTGACTTCAGTCCACTGAAACTTATTTCAGAATTCCAGAATTAGAAAATAATACATTTGTGTTATTTTCTGCCACTGACTTTGAGGTACTATGTTATAGCACAGATAACAAAAAAACTAATACACAAGTCTTGCACTAGTATTGTTAAATTGATTCCTAAGTATTTTATTCATTTTGATGCTATTGTAAATAAAATTGCTTTCTTAATGTTCAGATTGTTAAGTGTTAAGGTCTAAAAATGCAGTTGATTTTAGTGTATTCATCTTGTTATCAATATGCAACCTCATTTATTAGTTTTAAAATTTTGGTAGAATTCTTTGCGTTTTCTATACATGTTATCTTCACATATTATCTGCAAAGATAATTTTCCTTTTCCAATATAGATGCCTTTTATTTATTTATTTTTCTTATCTGATTGTTCAGCTAAAACCTCCAGAACAATATTGAATAGACATAGCAAGAGCAGAGGTCCTTGTCTTATTGCTGATCTTAGGGGGAAAGTGTTCTGTCTTTTTACCATTAAGTGTGATGTTAACTGTGGATCTTTTGTGGATGCATTTATCAGGTTTAGGGCATTCCCTTTTATTCTCAATTCTGTGAGTGTGTTTATTGTGAGAGGGTATTGGGTTTTATTAAATAACTTTTCTGCAACTATTGAAATGATCATGTAGTCTTTATCTGACTGTTTTTTATTAACTGATTTTTGTTTGCTGAACCACTTTCCATTCCTTGAAAAAATGCTATTTGGTCATGATATGTAACCCTTTCACACGTTGCTGGATTCAGTTTGCTAGTATTTTGTTGAAGATATTTGCATCTACATTCATAACAGATAGAGGTTATAGTTTTCTCATGATGTCTTTGTCTGGTTTGGAAATCAGAACAATATTGGCCTCACAGAGTAAGTTGGGAAGCGTTCCCTCTCCCTGTATTTTTTGGAAGAGTTTGTGAAGGATTGGTATTAATTCTTTAAAGATTTGGCAAAATTTGTCAGTGAAGCCAGCTTGTCCTGAGCTTTTCTTTGTGGACGGGTTTTGAACACTAATTCAATTTGAGGAACTTGTCCATTTCATCTAGGTTATTGAATTTGTGCCACATTGTTGCCATATTTATTGCCATGTTGTTCATAGTTTCCCAAATAATCTTTTTAACTCTGTAATTTTGGTAGTAATGCCCTTTCTTTCATTCTTGATTGTAATGATTGTATTCTTTTCTCCTTTTTGTTGATCAGTCTAGCTAAAGATTTGTCAATTTTATTGCTCTTCTCAAAGAACCAACTTTTATTGTTGATTTCCTATATATTTTTCTCTATTTCCTCTGTTTCCACTCTAATATTTATTCTTTCCTTCTGCTCTATTTGGATTTCTTTTGTTCCTTTTCAGTTTCTTAATGTGGAAGTTTAGGTATCATTTGAGATCTTTATTCTTTTATAATGTACTATTTATATTTATGAATTACCTTCTAAGCAATGCTATGGGGACCATTTCATAAGTTTTAGTATGTTATGTTTTTGTTTTCATTCACAGAAAAGTATTTTCTCATTTTTCTTATAAAATTTCCTCTTTGAGCCATTGGCCCATTAGTAGTATGCTATTTGATTTCCACTTATTTGTGAATTTCCTAAATTTCCTTCTGTCATTGTTTTCTATTTTAATTCCATTGTAGTTAAAGAACATACTTTGTATGATTTAATTCCTTTAAATTTACTGAGGCTTTTTAAATTCACTAACATGTTATCCTGAAGAATGTTTGATGTGCATGTGGGAAGAATGTATATTCTGATTTTGCTGAGTAGAGTCTTCGATAGATGTCTGTTAGGTCTAATGGGCTTACACTGTTAAGTTTTATATTCCTCTGTTGCTCTTCTAATTATTCTATCATTAAAATTAAGGAATTGAAGTCCCCAAATGTTATTGTTGAATTGTCTATTTCTTCCATTAACTCTGTCACTTTTGCTTCATGTATTTTGGGTCTTGTATTAGTTTTTTTATTGTTGCTGCAACAAATTACCACAAACATAAAAATTCAACAAACATAACACAAACAACGCAAGTTTATCATATAGCTCTGGAGATCAGAAATCAGAAATGGGTCTCACTGGGCTTACCTGGATTGTAAAATGCTGCAGCCACATTGGAAAAACAGTGTGACGCTTCTTTAAAATGTTAAATATGCAATTACCTTATGACCAAGCACTTTCACTCATAGGTGTATACCCAAGAAAATTAAAAGCATATGTCCACACAAAAACTTCTATGCAAATGCTTATATAGCAGCATTATTCATGATAACCAAAAAATGGAAATAATCCAAATGCCCATCAACTGATGAACAGATAAAGAAAATGTGTTATATCCAGACAGTGGAATATTTTTTCAGCAATAAAAAGCTATGACGTACTGATACATGCTGCAACATGAATGAATGTTGAAAACATTATGAGTGCTTAGCAGGAACTGGGAAGAGGAAAGAATGAGGAGTAAACTAATGGATATGGGTTTTCTTTGGGGTGTGGTAGAAATATTCTCAGATGAGGACACCTGGGTGGCTCAGTTGGCTAAGCGCCTGCCTCCGGGGTTCAGGTCATGACCCCAGGGTCCTGGGATCAAGCCCCACGAAGGGGTTTCCTGCTCAGTGGGGAGTCTGCTTCTCCCTCTGCCTCTGCCCCTCTCCACTGCTTGTGCTCTCTCTCGCTCACTCTCTCTTGAATAAATAAATAAAATCATTAAAAAAAATTCTCAGATGAAATAGTGGTGATGGTTATACAACTCTGTAAATATAATTCAAACCATTGAATTTACCCTGTAAATTGGTGAATTTTATGATATATGAATTATATCTCAATAAAGCTCTATTTTAATTAAAAAAAACAATTATAGGTATATGTACAAATGACATTTATCAAAACCCTGACCTGGTGGTATGATAGGCAGATATAGAGTCACTTTTATTAAATTTTAAAGGGCTTAACATATATCCTTCTTAGAAAAGTTAATCATTTCTATTTAAAAAAATATTTTAATAAAAGTAATGCTACACATTTGGTAATTTTAAATTGATACTTAATATTTTGAACAACATTCCAGACATAGAATAAAAATGAAATAATTTTTGTGTACAATCCTCACCCAAACAGATGTCCAGTTTAATCTCTGCAATAAATACATACACACACACACACTCACAGACACACACACATGTTCTACCTTATGTATAAACTACGTTAGATATAGAACTACAGGTATATTAAATTAGAACATATATGTAATATTCTATTTGTACCAATTCATACTCCCTTCAATAGTATATGAATGCCTATTCTTGCCAAGTCTGAATTTTAATTTTTTTTCAAACTCTTGGATGTATGGTGAGTATGATATTGTCACTAAAAACTGAAATTATTAGTGAAACTAATCTTTTCTTGTAGATTAGCTGTTTGCATTTCTTCTTTTGTGAATAACTTCCTTAACATTTTTTTTTATTTTTAAAAATTCTGTTTCTTTATAAGAACGCTTTACTTGTTAAATATAACCATTTTATATTATGTAATACATAAAGATCTCCCACACTTAGTCTTCAAATAAATTTTTGCTTATGCAGTTTTTTGTTTGATAAATATCTTTCTCTATGGTTTGTTGTTGTTCTTGTTTGATACTAAATCTTTCCAAAAGTTTATGATGTAGCATTATTTACCAATCAGTTATTCTTATGGCTCTGTCTTTGCCCTAATGCATGTAAAAGCCTTCACCTTACCATTTATTCTCCTGTTTAATGATTCTTGCTTTCTTAAATTTCACTGTTTAAACTACTTATTTTATTCTTAATGTAACAAAGGGACATAACTATTTTGCTTTCCATTAAGAAACAACATGAGGGGTGCCTGGGTGGCTCAGTTGGTTAAGTGACTGCCTTCGGCTCAGGTCATGATCCTGGAGTCCTGGGATCGAGTCCCACATCGGGCTCCCTGCTCAGCAGGGAGTCTGCTTCTCCCTCTGACCCTCCCCCCTCTCATGCTCTCTCTATCTCATTCTCTCTCTCAAATAAATAAATAAAATCTAAAAAAAAAAGAACATGAGCTGTAGGTTTGAATCAAACTTCTTTTTTATTGTTTATCTTTATGGCAGAGACTTCTTTTGATATCAGATGCTTAAACAACTCTATGGTCCATTGATGGTATTGTTTACTGGTGGTACCATTATGCCAACATTTTTAAGATATTTTTTTTTTCCACATCTTTGTGGAATTTTATTGGATTTTCTTCAAGCTTTGACCCATAGTACTTCTTAATTCAATGACTCAATTTGTTGTTTTGTTTTGTTTTGTTTTATTTTTGTTGTTTTTGAAGTAGGCTCCATGCCTGTGACACTCCAGCATGGGGCTTCAACTCACAACCCTGAGATCAAGACCTGAGCTGAGATCAAGAACCGGATGCTTAACTGACTGAGCCACCCAGGTGCCCCAATTCAATGACTCTTAATAAATAACATTTTTTTTCATTTTTAATGAAAAATGTTGACTCTAATCTTTGTGTCTAATTCAAGGCATTTTTATTCATATTTTTAATAGTTATTTCTTATGATTCATCTTTTTGTTCTTTGTTTCTGACATTGCTCCTATATTCTATTTGATTTCTCAAGTCTGTCATCTGTTTTTATCAACTTCATCTAATTTATCCCTTCACCATTCTCTCAGGGGTGAAGTTAAAAAATATTTATATATATTTTTACCTTGAACTTATTTTGTTTGTAGCTCCCTTGTAGATTTTAATTTGATAATTATGATTTTCATTACTCTATGGAAGAGACCTGTAATTATGGTTCTTTTACTTGTCTGTAAACAATTAAGTACAGTACATGTAACTCAGTTTAGGGTTGATCTTCATATTCTGCTGAAGGTAGCAGTGGCCTCTGCTACCTTCTTCTTTCTCCAGGTCTCTAATTTATCTCCATATCTGTCACCTGCCACTGCCAGTGTTGGGGTCCACCCTCAAAGAGCTTAAATTGGGCCAATATGAAAATACCTTATTTTACTGCCAAAGAGCTGTCATTGCATTCAATCCTGCTGTTTCTACTACACATCAAGGTTTGATTACAATCTGACTTGTTGCATGGCAGGCAAATATTCACTTTCACATATATAATATATTTGGGTCATGGATCCATACTCAACAGGCTTGACAGAACACAGGAATTTACATCCACCTTTTTTCCCCCCTCACTTGGGATATAAGAGTGAGATAGCTCAAAAGGCACGTTCTTGGTGCAGCCACTCTGAGCTGCACCTTGAGTCTTCAACTAGTTGCTGATGCATATTCAGGAAACTGACACTTGCCCTATCTGACCAATCTCAGAAGCTGCCACAGTCTTTCTCTTATGAAACACTTCCGGATAGATGAGCCACAGATGGTACTTATCCAGTTAACAGACATTTGAATACATGGAACCCATACATTCAACTTAACAAAATACATATTCAACATATGTAGAAATTATTTCTAGTTTCTAATTTCTTCCTTCAGTGGAGTTTATCATCCCCTGTATTTCATTTTTATAAATGTAACATCCCCTGATACATTACATGATCCTCATTTTTGATTTTTCCTACCTTACTTTCTCTAACTTCATAGATGCTAAGTTGTTTGGTGCTCAGTGGTCTTGAACATTTGGAAAACAGGATTCAGTAGTTTTCTAATTGTTTTCTTCCTTTTTTGTTAGTGAATAGATTTTAGAGAGTGTTACTTTCTTTGATTCTTTACAATTATCCCATTCTTCTGACTTTTAGGATCATTTCAAAGATCTTATGGTTTAAAGAAAAAAAGATGAAGAAGAAATAACTCAGTAGGAAACTAGTCTAAGTATGCTGACTATCCACTTATTTTTATATGCCCCTTCCAGAAAGAAGCCTTAAGGCTTTCTGTTTCTCTTAAACATTTGCTAAAAAGGAATGCCTACTTCTGAGATTTTATGACCCATTCAGATCTAGAGGGAGCTCCCACTGGGTATTCTGCTTATAATTTATACACTTGTTCCAGAAAAACATCCCTTGCTGCAATGACCTTTTGTGTATTATGACAACTAGTCTATAAATTCCTCTCTCCTCTGAAGAGGTATTAGTGGGGTTTTCTAGGCTTTTTTTTTTTTTTTCTAAGTACTTCTTAATGTTGTTCTTTTATGGATGGGAAACTGCAAACCAGACTATTATGCATTCTTCCAAACAATTTGGCATGCAGTATATTTAGCAAATAATTTTTTAAATCTTGGGCATTTGATGACATTTCCAAGTCTTCCAACTTAGAGCATGTTGTTCTTAATTTTCATCATTTCCTGGTCATTCTTATAAACTCAGGGTGGGGAAAGTTAGAAGCCTGATCCATGTCATCATCTTAACTCAGAAGCCCATATTTATTTTTAATAGATGATTAAAATTGACCTTTGAGGTCATTTTTATTCCTGAGTTTTTATATAAGCAAATTTTGCCCTGAGACTATTTTTGTAAGCAAGAAGTTTCTCAGGTCAAATAGATGCTGTCAAAATAATGACTCCAAGAACTGTTAAATGTCATTAGAAACTAACATTTTGCCTCTAGTTAAACCAAAAATCATTCAAGTGTATCTAAGCTGTAAAGAAATATTAGCTTGTATGACCTAACCTTGCTGATTGATGGCCTGATTAAATTACAGAGGAAACCTTGGCAGGTTACTGCAGTCTTTAGAAAATTTTGTTGCTTCACAAATATCAGTAGAGCTCATAGTTGTCACCTCAGAAAGGCATTATAATATAAATGAAAGCATTCTAATTGATAGGATCTAACACCTTGAAAGGCAACATAAGCCCTCAGGTCAAGAGTTCTCATTCTGCATCTACAATGCGCTTTGATGTAAATGTGCAGTGGGGCTACGTCCATATGGGCAAACTGGCCCATGGCATGACTATTCTATTTATTTTCAGCTCTCTTTAAAAACTATATCAAATGCTCAGCACAATCATAGAATAACCATAGCCATTATAAAGGCAGTGACATGACTGTAGCAGGTTTTCATAAGTATTGTTACTGATAAATTGTAATGTAAGCAATATAAAAGTCTTAGTGATATATTAAATATACTCCTATTTTAATTTGGTTGGCATCCTTGTTAGAGAGAGTCCATTTTTTTAAATACCATTTGGGCTTAATTCTCTTACAAGAGCCCTGATTGAGAGCCAAGGCCCAGTGAGTGGTGATAGAAGAAAACAGTGACTTATAAAGATATACAAAAAGGGGTGCCTGGGTGGCTCAGTCGTTAAGTGTCTGCCTTCGGCTCAGGTCATGGTCCCGGGGTCCTGGGATCGAGCCCCGCATCGGGCTCCCTGCTCCGCGGGAAGCCTGCTTCTCCCTCTCCCTCTCCCCCTGCTTGTGATCCTGCTCTCACTGTGTCTCTCTCTGTCAAATAAATAAATAAAATCTTTAAAAAAAAAAAAGATATACAAAAGGTAGATTCAATAAGAATAGCTCCTCTTATTGGAATTGGAAAAGAGTGAGAATTTAACTTGAAAAACTAGATTTATGAGATAAAGAATATAGGTAAAGGCATACATTTGTGAAAAATTTTATAATTTTATTTGGGGTTTATTGAGTTTGAAACATCTGTGGGACATTCAGGTAGATATTTAGTGTGTGAATCTGGAATCTTGGGAGAGAGATTTTGAGCTAGTGTATGAGTTATCTACTGCCACGGTAATGTTGCATAATAAACCACCTCAAATATTTTAGCTTACTATAAGAGTTATCTATTCAATTCATAATTTTGTAGGTCAGCAGTAAATATTGCTCTTATCTGGGAAGATCTTTTCTCTCATCTGGGCTTATTCATATATCTGTTTTTAGGCCAAGTCAGCTGGATGGCTCAGCTTCTGATGGTGTCAGCTGGAATGCCTTCAAAATCTCCCACTTGTCTCACCCTCTACATACTTCGCACATTACTCCCAAAGGCTAGGCTGGGTGTGTTCTCACACAGAGGCTCAAATGCAAGGATAAGCGAGCCTAGCTATGCCAGAAAACCAACAGATGTGTTTGCATTCTCTTGAAGATTAAGCTTGAACTGGCACAATATTATTTCCTTCTCATTCTACTGACCAAAGCCCAGAGTGAGAGAAGGTGGCCACTAACAGAGTTACAGGGTCAAGTCTTGGATACAGGAAGAGGTAGAGAATTGAAACCATTTTTGTATTCCATCATTTTATATGGATGAGATGACCATGAATCCTGGTTTGTTCAGAAAAGTTCCAGTTTATTCCTATTTTCCTTATAGAATTATTAATGTCACCCCTTCTTACTGTAAATATTGTGCCAATTTGAGTGATAAATTATTTGACAGCCCCATATTTGGGAGGGGTAGGGGTTGAATGGGGTTAAATGAACTAATTTAATCAGAATGTGTGAAGTGAGTACAAGAGATTAGAGTCCATGAAGGAGGTGCCAAGGAGCAGGAAATGAGCAAGGACAGAATGGATCTGTGAAAGCCAGGAAAGAAGAGATGCATGAAAGAGGGCTAAATTACAAGGTCAATACCACCAATTCATGAAATAAGATATGCAATGAATATGTCTCTTGCATTTAACAACTAGAAGTCTTTGTTGAACATAGTAAGAGGTTGCAATGAATTAGAGTCAACCTTAGTTCTTCCTCTCACACCAATTTAACATTGGAATTTTTATTTGACACTTCTGGAGCTTAGATTTAAAACAAAAGGGACTGGACTCAGGAATGAGGTCCTTCAAGTGCTAACATTTCCAGGGGTCTGAATACTAAATACCACCTCCAGACTAAAACCAAATGTGTAAGAACCAAGATCTATACCTTAAACATCTTCTCTATCCATCATTTTTGACACTAAATAAAAATGATTTGATGTGTATTCATTAGGAATTATTCTAATTTTATAACTATAAATTCCTTTTTCTCCATATATTTGATACCTTAGATTGACACAAAATTCATAAGACCTACTGTAGTTACATTAAATATTAACCAGGACATTATTTTGAAACATTTGGGAAACTGTGATATCTGAGCCTGATCTGAAATCTTACTGAGAATATTAAACAAGATAGCTTTAAGGCTCATCAAGATATTTTTGACAATTGTCCTAACTTTGAGATAAAGAATATACCACAGTAGAGTTTACTTTAAAAAACTTTGCAGATTTGACATTGTGTAAAAGTATCCAACTACAAGCAGGTGCAGACTTAATGGCGGTAAATGACATTAAATTTTTTCGAAGAACAAAACTCTCATTTGAAATGTAGGGACATTGCTTTTTGTAATTTGAAACTTCAAGGATAATGGAATTGGCTAGCACATAAAAGGACAGAAAATCTGACTAGTATTAACTTTGCACCAAAGAAAGAAAGAAAGAGAGAGAGAAAGAAAGAAAAAGAAAGAGAAAGAAAGAAAGAAAAAGAGAAAGAGAGAAAGAAAAATGAAAAGAAAAGGAGAAACCCATGATCTTCTTGTTGAGTCCTTTTCTTGGCTGCTGCTTACACTTTACAAACCTATTTTGTGTGAGTGGACATCGGATTCCCTTTGGGATTCAAGTTTACTTATTTTATCAATAATAAAGCCTTCTTGTGAAAGAGGAATAAATCACGTATAAATGAAATACAAGAGATTACATCAGGAACTGAGCTTTTACCTTGACAAATTCAATAGCTTTGGCCAGATATCTCAATGTCAAAAGCATTTTAAGTATTCTACAAGGTATGTCTGGCAAAGAGAAATCAATAACGAAGTATTGGATTTGATTAAAATGTTTACTTTTTTCCTCTCCCCCCCTTTTCCCCAGCTAAATAGTCCTTTCCCATACTAATCTGATCTTTATTATGGTTACTGGCTGGCTTTGTTTGTTGTCAAAATGCCACAGGCCTTAGAATTCGTTTGTAAATGATACAGTTTTCTGCCTGTCCATAATTTCAATATTGGGGTTCATGCTCTGTTGTCATGCCATGTGTCATTTAACTTGCTAACAGACTTCAAAGAGATTTTAAACACCCAATTTATACAAATTATTTTTATTCTGACAACTTTATAATGCATTTTATAATTCTTACAGAAAACATGCTTAGCAAGATAATTCTGCCCAGGTTTGCTCAGCTCAACTATAGTTTAGTCTTTTCAATCATTTTGCTTATCAAAAGCTTTTGGACATTATAAAAGAATTCCAGAAAACTGATGTTTATCTAGCACATCAGGGTCTTTACATGGTCTATTCTTTCTGCTTGGATTGTTCTCCAGACTCTTCCTTCCCCTTGTTCTTTATATGGCTAACTCTCAATCTACTTTCAGGGCTAAAGGTCTTAGTCATTTCAGTTCTGCTATATAGCAAATTACTACAAATTGGGTGGCTTAAACAACATTTCTCACAGTTCTGGAAGCTTGGAAGTCCAAGATCAAGATGCTGGTAGATCAGGTGTCTGGTAAGAACCCACTTCCTGGTTTGCTGATGGCTGTCTTCTCATTGTATTCTCATATGGTGGGGAGCAAAGAGAGGAAACAAGCTCTTTGGTGTTTCTTCTTAAAAAGGCTCTAATCTCATCATGAGCACTCCACCCTCAGGACCTTCCCAAAAGGCCCATCTTATACTTTTTACTTTTACTTCCCAAAAGCCGCATCTCCAAATGCTATCACATTGGTGATTAGGATTCAACATATGAATATTGGGAGTAGGGGGGACACAAACATTCAATTCATAGCACTGAGCTTTCAGTCACTTTTAAGGTCATCTCTCTCTGATCCTCCCAGATTATGATAATATCCTAGATATACCTTTTCACCTAACATTTTCTTATGGAATAGCAGGACTGGGAACCACAATGTTTACTGCTGTATTCCCAACATCTTGTGGCATTGAAAAATAATTTGTTATCATACTAATGGTCTAGTTGTTACTTTTTGACTTGATGATCTCATTTATGGATCATGGCACAATTGCCTTACTTTTCTGCCTGCCTCTCTCAAGTGCATATTGTCTAGCCCTGACTGATTTTTATTTTATTTTTTTTTAAGATTTATTCATTTATTTGAGGGGGGAGGGGCAGAGGGAGAGAATCTTCAAGTAGACTCCCCTCGAAACGTGGAGCCCGATGTGGGATTCAGTTTCACAACCCATGTGATCATAACCTGAGCCAAAACCAAGAGTCAGGCACTTAACTGACTGCCCAGGTACCCTTGATTTGTTATTTTAAAACATTGTTTTTTTATCATATTACATTCTAGTGCAACCACTCAGTCACAATCTGTTAATTATGACCAAAAAAAAAAAAAAAAAAGATGCCCCTTAAAAAAACATTTGAAACCCTCTGTAATTTGATCTAAATCAATTGTCTGATCTTGGCATACCCCCTTTTCTCCAACACAAGCACTTAGTGCTAGCCAAAGTAACTGTGAAACTGAATTCAAAGTACTTATTCTTGCTCCTGGACTTTATTTTGACTTTCCACTATTTCCTCACTCACTTTGGATGCTTTCCACCTTCTTATTTGCCCATCCAGAGCCTTCCCCATTTTGAGGTTGAGGTATATGTCATGCTTTCCATGAAGTGTTCTATGATGGGTTGAGTCTTCAGTGATTTTTTTTTTCCTTCTGTTCAATTTCCATTAAATACTATTTTAGTTATGGGTCTATCACATACTACCAACTTACCATAAAGGAACATTTTACTTTTTCTCTATCATTGTCATATTTTAAATTTTTGAAAAACCAAACAATAAACAAATGCAGAAACTGCATATATTATCAATAAATAATTTTCCTTGTAAGATTAATTTATAACTCATGAATGTAAATGCATATTTTCTTTTTTTTTAAGATTTTATTTATTTATTAGAGAGAGAGACCAAGAGAGTGAGAGAGAAAGCATGAGCGGGGTGAGGGGCAGAGGGAGAAGCAGACTCCCTGCTCAGCAGGGAGCCCGATGCAAGGCTTGATCCTGGCACTCCAGGATCATGACTTGAGCAGAAGGTAGATGCTTAACTGACTGAGCCACCCAGGCACCCTAAATGCATATTTTTGATCAACATGGTGCTAACATGGCATCAACATGTTGTAACAGTTAATTAATATGATTTACAAAAAGAGAAGACATTGCAGAACCACTCAGGGATATTGTAGATAAAGTAGATCAAATAACATTTCTCTTCTTTTGCTGGTTAAAAATAAACAAAAACAGTCCCTTAGCAGTTATTGAAAAATGAAATGCATATAACTTTATGACACAAATTTAAAAAAAAGAGTAGCTAAAGATATTCTGTTACAACATTTTACCTCTACAATACTTGCCTCAATTCTACCACACTACTAGGAAATAGAATGTTTTAAGATTTCTCAACAATAATCCACAATTTGGGGATATGTAAATAAAAGGAGACTCTAGGCATCTAGGGGAAAATAAAGGAAAAGTCTTAGCAGAAATAATTTTCTGCCACCACAGGTTGTCTTTAAATGTTGAAGGAACAAACTAGAGACATCTCATCTTTCAGGACCCATATGAATTGGTAGGAAGTGTCTGAATCCTGCTATCCATAGGGAAAAACAATACTCTAAAGAGAATGAATACTTACAAGAAATATATTTTTTTAAGATTTTATTTATTTATTTGACAGAGAGATAGAGAGCACAAGTAGGCAGAGAAGCAGGCAGAAGGAGAGGGAGAAGCAGGCTCCCCGCAGAGCAGGGAGTCCGATGCGGGACTCGATCCCAGGACCCTGGGATCATGACCTGAGCCAAAGGCAGCCGCTTAACTGACTGAGCCACCCAGGCGCCCCTTACAAGAAATATTTTTAAAGATCAGAAAAGAAGAGCATTTTCCAGGACATCTCTGCTCTCTACCCCTTCAAACAAAAATTTACATGATCCATATAAGTTGCTCCCCCTACACCCACCCACCCTACCCCCACACACAGATATTAGTGGCATAAAATTGAAAAATATAAAACTATTGGCTCTTAGACTCTAGATTGTAAGGGAAGACAAAAAGATCACAGATAAACAGGCTAGAGAGTTAAGGAAAATTCACTCCTACCATATAAAAGCAAAAATTTATAATTACAGAGCTAGAAATAAATTTTAATCTTTCAAGGGAGAGATGAATAAAATATATATACATTCCAAGAAAGCTTGCAATAATCACTATAACTGTAGAGAAAATAGGAAAGTAATTGGAAAAAAAATTGGGGAAAAGTTAACATATGTGGAGGACATAAAACACTGCCCCAATGTAAGAATAATTGGTGTCATTGACATGAAACAGAAAGCATATTTATAGATTAAAAAAAATTTTTCCTTGAAGTTCAATAATTAGCAAGAATATATCTTGGTATCAGTGTATTCTAGAACAATTTCCATGTTGTGTAGATTTAGTCCTTCCTCATTTCAAGGAAAAATAAAGTAATCCTCAAACAAGCCATAGAAAAACTACCAAACAAAGCAAACAACAACAACAACAAAAACAAGGTGATTTCAGACTTTTCCATAGTAACCATCAATAGCAGAATAATCAAACAATATCTATAAAGTGCTAAATGGGAGAAAACTATAATCCATGTATATTATGTCTATTCAAACACTGTAAATTATTCCCAAATATTAAAGAACTCAGAAAGTACAGAATCCCCATGATCCCAGCCTTATTGAATAAAACAAATAATAATCACAGCAGCAGTAGCAGCAAAAACATGAAAATGTTATTCACCCAACAAATGAATGAAGATGAAGTGACAGAGGACCAGCATAATATTCAATGCCAGGAAATACTGGAGCAGTGCTGACAAACTTCTGAGGAAAAACAAGCAGGACTATTACAGCGGTAAATTGATTTTCTTAAATATAGTAGACTTGAAGTCATAGAACTTGTAAACCCTTCTTGAAGAAAGATACTTGGCAATGAAAATTATCTAACCAAAAAAATGAATCAAAGAACATCTAAAAGGTGTGACTAAAAAACTAGTGATCATTGGCTCCATTTAAAATTAGAACTGTGGACAATATGTTGATCTTATTTATATTCTGAAACTTGGAAAGAATATTACAACTATCAGAATCTAGTGATCACCAGGACTAGAAGTTTAACAATTCTAATTTTCATGAGCTTCAGAGCTGGGAGTTGGCAGAAATGGTCTAAAAATGAAATAGAATATTTTTTTTCTATTTTTAAAAACTTAAATTTGATACAATTTTAGAACTCTAGAGGAATTGTAAACACAGTAAAGAGAGTTCCCTGATGGCTTACACCTGATTTACCCTAACAAAGGTTAACGCTTTGCATAACCACGGTACAATGAACAGAACTAAGAAATTAACACTGACACTCTTAGCTATAGACTTTAATCAGTTGTTTCAATTTTGCCACTGTTGCCCTTTTTCTCTTCTAGAATTCAATCCAGGATCCACTGTTGCAATTAGTTTACCTTTCATTTCCAATCTGTGGCAGTTCCTCCATTTTTCTTTGTCTTTCATGATCTTGACATTTTTGTAGGGCAGTGGTTATGTATTTTGTAGAATGACCCTCAAATTGTACTTGTTTGATGCTTTCTGTGAAGACAGATGATTTCTGTGAAGAATAGCACAGAGGTGGTATGTCCTCAACACATCACAACAAGGGATGAAACATATAACTTTAAAAATATTAACTACTCACATTTTTCATCTTTTTTTCGTAAACTGGGGTGGAAGAAAAATGTACTTGAAGCTGAAAAATTCCTGCAGTTCAATTCCTTTTTTCTTTGGGTAAATTCAGTTAATGGTGATTTTAGCGAAACCTTAACGTTAATGTGTAGAGTATGACTCTAATTTTAATAAGTTATAAGTTTGTTCTATTTATCTCTATTTCTAGCTGCAAACATGTAAAGAGAGAAGTCTGAAATTAATTTTGGCAAATATTGACTATAGGTATTCCTGGACAGTGAAATTTTTATGTGTATTATTAAATGATGCTCTATCTTTTTTCACATGTTCTTTGTATTTTTCTGTTTTATTTTTAATTTCCTTTTATAATGAGATCATATCATTTTGATTAAAGAAGTTACATGCTTTTGAGCTTAGGCTTTTTTATTTTGTATTTTTTAGTTGTCTGCATTAGTTGTCTCAGAAAAATAATTCTGGAAAAATATAACTAAATGAAGTGCTTATCTTGAGGGTACAAGGATTGTGGGTGCTTTGGATAGACGTTTATTTTCTTATCTGTAGCTCTAAATTTTCTACAAGGATTTTGTATTACTTTGGCAATAAATTACGTAGATTACTATTCTCATGGACTAAGAACTGATAATTTCTGAATGGGAGCCAATATTCTCAAGTGACAGGCTTCAGTTACTAAGTAGAGTGTTAGTTTCTTCTCAATATGGTGACATTCTTGATAGAAAGGACAACTGGTATCTTATTAATATTAAACCTTTGGTGGTTAGCAAGCTAGCTAGCACTCTAAAAGTATTCTTTAATATTTGTGAAATTAATTGATAGCCTTTGAAAAACCCCATACTCTGAAGGACCCACCATGAAGTGGCACTCTTCATTTAAAGGATCATATAAATACCCTATTTTTTTTGGAAAAATTTAATATTTGGGTATATTATCCAAGGCTTAAAAAACTCTTCCTACAGTTAGTCCCATATTTGAGAATTTCCATGGAATCTCCTGATGTATGAACAGGATTATCCTGTTAAAGAACAACCACCAATTGAGCCAAAAGAAATCTTCTGTAAGTCATTTTGGACTAAAATTTAGGGCTCTTAATTTAAAGAAATCAATTAGTTTGAGTCATCTTCTCTTATGCTGCTGATGGACATTGGGGAAAGTGATTGCTGGATAGTGACTAATGTAAAAGAGTGTAAATAAAAGAGCCATATCAAGTTCATTATAACTTGTCTAGATAGAGTGTATGATAAGAGAAGAAAAGTGCTCTTCATGAAAATAGTAGAGCCAGAAGTTAGAGTGTTTCAGTGTATCAAGCTTCTTCTAGAAGAGATGGCATGTGATAGGAACCTCTCTTTGCCTTATCCTGAGGTGTGCTTCTCTAAAACACGAATGAGACATGGGTTTTTTTAGTCATTTTAAGTTCTGTGAAATGCAACCTTTCTTGAGAAGATGATCATGTTCTTCTTAATGCCCCACCATATTGTGTATCTGTCTATAACCTTTCCACTAAGGAAACAGGATCTTCTGTAAATTCCTTATTTTTCCCATGGGACTTAACAATGATTTCATTTTCTGTCAGAGCTCCTACTGAGAGGCACCTGGGTGGCTCAGTCCCTTAAACGTCTGACTCTTGGTTTCAGTTCAGGTCATGATCTCAGGTCATGAGATAGAGCCCTGCATCCGACTCCATGCTCAGTGTGGAGTCTGCTAGAGATTCTCTCCCTCTCTCTCTTTCTCCCTCCCCCTCTGCACCACCCCCCACTCACGTGTGCACTCTCTCTAAAATAAATAAATAAACAAATAAATAAATAAATACTTTTAAAAAAAACCTCCTACTAAGAATGATGTTTTAAAATTAATTCTCTTCTATGTATTTAGATGTCTTCAGTGCAGTTATTCAAATTTTAATATTGCTACTATATATTTATTTGTGAAATAATGGAAATATTTTATTCTTTTGTTTTAGGAGTTGTATTTGTTACTACATTATTAATTTGTCCCTCAGTTATATGTTAGAGCTTTCAGATATTTAATTAGAACTGTCTTCAGCTTGGCCATTTCTGCATGCTTTTTTTTTTTAATTTATTTTATTTTTTTTATTTTTATTTTTTTTTAAAGATTTTATTTATTTATTTGAGACAGAGAGAATGAGATACAGAGAGCATGAGAGGGAGGAGGGTCAGAGGGAGAAGCAGACTCCCTGCTGAGCAGGGAGCCCGATGCGGGACTCGATCCCGGGACTCCAGGATCATGACCTGAGCCGAAGGCAGTCACTTAACCAACTGAGCCACCCAGGCGCCCCTCTGCATGCTTTTGAGAGAAGTTATGTGATTGTCATAATAAAAAAATCATTACAAACTAGGTCTGAAAACTGTACTCAATTGAAACTATTTTTTGATGACTAGCAGTACAAGAGAATTGTCTTAATTTTAGTTCTTTAGACAAATAAATATTTAATGCATATTATACATTATATATTATACAAGTACATATTTTATAATTATTTTACTCTGTAGTTCATATATATTTTCATAGAAATATAAATTAAATATATGAGTGCATGTATATATAAGTATGCATATATACATATGACCAATTATTATTGGTATTTTTGCTATGTTATAAGACAGAAAGTTTGCTCTGAATTCTGTATTAGGGAAATAGTTCATTTCAGGTGGGCATTTTAATATAGCTTTAAACAATATATAAGTCATGTGACCTAAAATGAAATAAACTTAAAGGAAAGCCATGATTGAGGGCCAGGCATGAGAGAGAGTTTCTAAAGGTAGGGGCAACTCATTCCTAACAATGCTAGTCAGATGCTCACTGGACAAGATTATAAAATAAGATTTGGAGGAAAACACTTTTTCCCTCACTTCTGCAAAGGGAAAATGCTAATATATTCTTGAATGTGCACATCCCCTTCATAGTATTGAAATGCTGCTTATATGAATGACCTCTGATGATATACCATATTTATTTTTTAACATTTGTTCTTTACATTCTTAACTGATTTTAAAGCACCATAAAATACTTATAAAGAATGGTTACAGGTTTTAAAGAGACCACACCTTAATTGTCTTTGCACTATCAGTTTCACAAGCAATATTTGCAATTGTTAAACAATTTTGCAGTCTGATTACAATATCAGTAAATTGCACTGTGTAAAGATAAACCATTTGCATCCAAAATATTAATTAAAATTACCTCTAAAAATAAACAAAACATTTTAACTTCAGGTATAAAGTAACAACTTAATCACCTTCTCAGTATAGAATCTAAACTCCCCTGTTAACTATTTACTCTGCATAATTTGCCTGAGAAAACCTCAGAAGATTTATTCAGACATATAGTTATTATATTAAACAACCAAGGCAAACTTGGGCTTACAGTTATATTTCCTTGAGCAGCAAAATAGATTTTTTTTTTCCAAACTAAGTATCTTTCAAGATAGGGGAAACAACAGTGCTAAGAACAAAACATTGTCTCATGAAATATACCCTTTTTATTTTTTTTAACATTTAACACCTACTTATCTGAAATCTGATAAATTTGAGAAAAATAATGACATAGAAACCTTTCCATGGGAAGCTTCACATCTATGAAATACTTAGACCTTATACCCAAATACAATACTATTGTTTGTAAAGTGTTTCATATCCTCTGAATATAAGAATATTAAAAGTTCCCTATATTATTTGAAAAACAAATTGTCAAGGAATAATTTTATAGTGTTCTATCTATACAGATAGCATAATTATAATATGTATACATCAATAACATTAAATAATTTGCCTTATAATTATCTTCATGAAAGATGTATGTCATAAAATTGGCATCCTTCAAGCCACTTAAGCAATTGTAAGTCTTATAAAAATTGGCAAGTTTAGTGAGAGGCACACTTTTCAGAAGATTTCTAAGCCAGTGACTTCAGTGGCAGTGTTAAATACACATGGGTTGTGTGAGGGAAAATCCTGAATACAGAAATGTGAAATCAAATAGAAAAGCTATCATGTTAAATCCAAAAGGTTGTTTTAGTAGATGATACTTTACTTTCAGTAATCTTACTGTATTTCTCAAAGGTTTTCAATTATTTGCACCAGGAAATATTGTTAAGGATTTGAAAAGTGTGCAAATGTGCATAAGCTACACAATTAGTTATTAGTAAATAGTCTATTACACAACTGAGAAGTCTCAAAAGTTAATAGAATCTTAAGTATTTCCATTGTTCTCTCTCCAACTTCCAGTATCATCACAAAAATATCAACAACTTAATCATGAATAACAATAATTTAAAATGACTTTCATTTGTTATTTTGGTAGACAGAACAGATGACTTTACTTCTATTTATATCTCTTCAGTTATTTTCTTGACCATTATTCTGTGTGTAGATGAATTGCATTTTCTTACTTGTTAATTACCTATATATTAATTTATCTTATGGAATTATTTTCAATTTGAATAAGACATTATAATTCAAATATGTCTCTTTTTTATGACATATTAGTATTTTTGTTTTACTTTTAGTTAAATATTGGTATATTGAATTTTGGAGCTTGTAGTTTTTGTCAACATTTTTGGGAAAAATAGAGTGATTTTTTTCCATGAATGTAGAGCTTAGAAAGTCATCCCTCATATTTACAATTTGATTGATATTCAATGACATTTCTTCTAGTTTTCTAGTGTATTTTTAAGACTTTTTACAGCAGTTTTAAGCTTACAACAAAATGAAAAGGAGGTACAGAGATTTTTAATATACCTCTTGCCCCATTAGCAACATTGCTTACCAGAATGGTATTTTTTTTTTTAACCAAGGATTACTACACTGATCCATCATAATTACCTGAAGTCTAAGGTTTACCGTAGGATTCACTCTTGTACATTCTGTAAGTTTGGACAAAGGTTTAATGCATATATCCACAATTATTTATCATACAGAGTATTTTCACTGCCCTAAACATCTGTGCTCCTTCTAGTCATCTTTCCCCACCCCTGAACTCCTTAGCAACCACTGATATTTTTATTGTCTCAATAGTTTGCATTTTACAGAATGTCATATGGTTGGAATCATACAGTATGAGGCCTTTACAGACTGTTTTTTTTTTTTTTCCACTTAGTAATATGCATTAAGTTTCCTCCATGTTTTTTCATGGCTTGATAGGTCATTTCTCCTCAGCACTGAATAATATTCCATTGTCTGGATGTACAAAGTTTATTTGTCCAGTCACTACTAAAGGACATCTTGGTTGCTTCCACGTTTTTACAGTTATGAATAAAGCTGCTATAAGCATCCATATGAAGATTTTTGTGTGGATATACATTTTCAACTCCTGATAAATACCACAGAAGGCAATTGCTGGATTGTATGGTAAGAGTATGTTTGGTTTTGCAAGGAAGTGCTGTCTTTCAAAGTGACTTTACCATTTTGCTTTCTACCAGCAATGTATATGAGTTCCTGTTGCTGTCATCCCTGTCAGGATTTGGTGTTGTTATTGCTCCAGATTTTAACCTCTAAAATTAACCATTAATTAGGTGTGTAGTGATATATCACTGTTGTTTTAATTTGTATTTCCCTGATGACATAAGATGCAAAACATCTTTTCATATGCTTATTGCATATCTGTATATCTTTGGTGAGGTGTCTCTTAAGGTCTTTGGCCTATATTTTAGTTAAACTGTTTTCTTATTGTTGAGTTTTAGTAGTTCTTTGTATATTTTGACTAGCAGTCCTTCATCACATGTGTCTTTTGCAAATATTTTTTCCCCAGTCTGTGGATTCCCTTGACATTATCTTTTGCAGGGCAGAAGTTTTTAATTTTAATGATATCTAGCTCATTTATTATTTCTTTTATGGATTATGAATTTGGCATTGTATCTAAAAAGTCACCATACCCAAAGTCATCCAAGTTTTCTCCTATGTTGTCTTCTAGGAATTTTACAATTTTATATTTTACATTTAGAACTATAATCCATTTTGACTTAATTTTGTGAAAGGTGTAAGATCTGTGTCCAGATTCATTTTTTGGTATTTGCATGATGTTCCAACATCATTTGTTGAAGAAACTATCTTTGCTCCATCGTATTGTCCTTGCTCCTTTGTCAAAGATCAGTTGGCTATAATTCTAGGAGTCTATTTCTGGGCTCTCTATTTTATTCTATTGATCTGTCTTTTCTTTCACCAATACCATAAGTCTTGATTACAGTAGCTTTAGTGTAAGTCTGGAAGTCAGGTGGTATCAGTCCCGCAATGGTGTTTTTCTCTTCAGTACTGTGGGGGTTTTTATGCTTAATTCTTTTGTTTCTTATTTTTTAAAATTTTTATTTAAATTCCAGGTAGTCAACATATAATGTAATATTAGTTTCAAGTGTACAATTTAGTGATTCAACACTTCTATACAACACCCAGTGCTCACCCTTAATCTGCATCACCTATTTCACCCATCCCCGCACCCACCTCTCTTCTGGTAACCATCAGTTTGTTCTCTATAGTGAAGAGTGTTTCTTGGTTTCCCTATCTCTCTCTTTTTGCCCCGTGCTCATTTGTTTTGTTTCTTAAATTCCACATAAAAATGAAATTATATGGATTTCTCTTTCTCTGACTTATTTCGCTTAGCATAATACTCTCTAGCTCAATCCATGTCATTGCAAATGGCAAGATTTTGCTCTTTTTATGGCTGAGTAATATTCCACTGTATATACACATACCACTTCTTTATTCATCAGTCAATGGACACTTGGGCTGTTTCCATAATTTGGCTATTGTAGGTAATGCAGCTATAAATATTGGGGTGCATCTATCCCTTTGAATTAGTGTTGGTACTTCTGGGACTTTTACTTCTCCATATAAACTTTAGAATAAGTTTGTTAATATGCACAAAATAATTTGCTGGGATATTGATTGGGATTGCATTGAGTCTGTCGATAAGTTGGAAAGAACTGACATCTTGATAATACTGAGTCATCCTATCTATGAACATAGAATATCTCTTCATTTATTTAGTTCTTTGAGTTCATTCATCAGAATTTTATGGTTTTCCTCATATAGATCTTGTACATATTTTGTTATATTTATACCTTAGTATTTTGTTTTGGGGTTATCCTTGGTGTTTTTATGTTTTCTTCAGAGTATTTCTGAATTTTAACATGTTGTCTTTAATTTTTAGATTGTTGATATTTGTCTTTCTAGTTTAATTTTTATCTTTTTAAATATAATTTTATACATACAAAAATATAAATTAAAAAGCATGCTAACATAATTTCGCTTATGCCTATTTACAATATTAATGGGCCACCATTATGAGTTTCAAATAGTGCTAACATAAATAAATTTTTAGAATATATTTATGGGAGCTTTGAATAGAGACTAACATGAAGAAGCTTGTCATTTGTATGTATACTATAAGTCCCCAAATGTGTCAATACTCTTGTTATCCAGAGATGAGTATAATATTTAAGTAATATTTTACAGTTTTCAAAGTGCTTTTGTCATTGTTACATTTGGAGACACCAATCATATTACCCAGGTAGACAAATCTGTAGGTAAAACAAATTTGAGATGATCCAACCCAAATCCACACAAGTCCAACCTGCAGTTGATCAGTAGAGGTCACTCAAATTCATATTCTTATACTCTAGATGAAACATGTTTAGAATTCCCTAGTTGGTATTTTAAAAAAGTGATAATTATGCATAATTTAATAAGATGAATAGTAAATTAACACTGATACATATTTGACTACACTTTGCAGCCAAATCTTAACACCATTATTCTCTCAATAAATGCGTAATAATAATAAACAAGTACTATTTGGTTCTCGTGCTGCTTCTTATGCCCACTGTGTTTCTGCAGTCTTTACTCAGAATCTTGCAGTGGTATTTCAAACTCCTCATCAGTTTCTCCATACCCAATCATTTTATGCCTATGACTCTGTTGTTGTTTTTTTAAATATCTTTAAAGATATGAATTCCTTTTCTTTTTGTTCCTACATCCACATACATTTCCTTAAGCATTCATCATCATACTATTTTGTTTTCTAGAGATTTCACTCTCCAAGTTTCAAGGTGTCTGTCGTTAGTCTCAGGCTAAAGCCTGTGCATTGCTCCAGTGGGTCACTGCCAAACACTGAGTTCATTACACACAGGGCTAATCCATATCTTCAAATGATATACATCCAATTTCTTATTCCAGGTTCTGCTGTAGCTAACTATTCCATAGCCAGTAATTTAGTCCTTACATGGAATGATTGTACAGTAGGGGTTCACATTTATTCTGCTTACAAAATTCCATCTTAAAGAAAGGGCTGACTTCCTAAAAGATGGCAACAAGAGCAATCATCCTTCTAAAAAACAATGCATTTCTTACCCGAGTTACCTTTTTTTTTTATTTCTTTAAAGCTGTGTGCTCCGTGAAAGTGACAACTCCTCAGAGCCTATTATATGGAGATCCATAAATTTTACTTCTTAGTGTTCATAACTGCTTTGCGCATTATATTTTAACAAACATTCTTAGTTTGATCTGCATTAGGGAGTCACAGTAGAAAGGTATTTCTTTTACAAATGAGAATACTAAGATTGAGAATACTAAGGGTTTCATAAGCAACAAGGCTTTTAAATGGCAAAGATGTGACTGAAATATAAGAATTTTAACTTCTGCCAATATTATAGTTTTCCTTATTTCCAGAACAATTAAGAGCTATTATTGAGTACTAAATTTAGTACATCTAAAGGATCTTATTTACTTATACTTGTAAGGCTTAAGATGTAGAATTCACACAGTTAGAAAATAAATTAATACATACTGTGATGTTTATTAATTCCTTGATGTATGGTACAGCCCTGGTGAAGGAGATCTAATCTATGAAGATGTGGCAAATTCAGGTGAAATTTGTGCTATTTTCCAGAGTTTATTAGAAATGTGATGGAGAATCTGCTAAAATCATATCTATCATTTCCCCATCCACTCCACTGATTTTTTGGCGGAACAGATGACACTCCTACAAAGACCAGTAAAACATTTTAGTGATTATGAAACCAGAGGAAGTTAGAGGACTTGGGGATATATGTGTTGTTACCATTACTTTTTTCTCTTACCTACATTTGCAGGGATGGAGAGACAGGAAAGGTAAACAGCTGGCTTTAAACATGATTTAAATTAATGAAGTTTGGATTTCTGAAAAGTGGATTCATAAACTGAAATGTTCATTCAGTTAGGCTCCCAGACAGAAAATACAATATAGCTCAGAATATTAGAAACAGCTTTGTTTGTCCTGAAACAAACTGATCTTATCAAGAGAACTTCACTCTGAATGCGAGACTGGTCATTATAAAAAATAGATCTGTTGTGGAAAGGAAAATAACAATTTGAAAATGAAACATGAAAAGTAATTAGTGAAAGGATAAGAAAGAATATCTCATGCCTCAGTGAATGGAAATTACACACTGTAGTCTCACATTTCAGTGTGTGGAAATGCAGATAATCTTATATTTATTACCAATATTTGACGCGATAGAATACAAGATTGGATTTGAATAATGCAAATATATGCCCTATTCAATAGAAATAGACCAGTTATGAGTCAAATTTGAGTGGATGTACAGCTTCTAAGATCCCTGTGTACCTCTAAAGTGGAAGTAGCATGGAAAAGAATATTTGGGTGACAAGGAAAGGAAATGAATGGAGTATCATTTCCAGGATATGATCGCTTTCTTCCTCTACTCTGAAAACTATTGAGTGAAAGAGGGATTATTTGAATTTGGAGTGATGCCAAGCATTATAACTGACTTTAACAAGGGCAAGGTTTTTATATAGAAGAAAATAAGCTCAATAAAAGGAAGACTTTATAACAGAGCTACTTAAAGCCCATGAACTGAGTTTCCTGTTATTCGAACTTTTAAATAGAGACTGGGCATTAAAATGATAGAATATCTGTAGAAATAATTAAAATGAGGGATGTGTGATTAGATTATATGGATTTAAGGTCTCTTCTAGCCGTGAGATTTTGGAATTCTGTGATACATGAATTCACTTTTACCAAGCTAGTTTTAAATGTATATTAATTGTCAATATGATACTTCCAATTATGGAAAACCTCTTATTTTATACCAGAAACAGAGGCAGTGCTTCTTCTGGAACCATAGAAATATCTTGTTCTATTTACTGTAAGGCTTTCAGACAGTACATTGGCTTTGGGTGATGAAGTATGTATCCTGCCTCTGCTAACCTTAAATATTTTGTCAAATCAATCCTCCTAAGACTTGAACTCAGCATCACACCCACATGTTTTGGTTACCATACCATGTACTCCTGAAAATCAGAAAAGAGTACAATGAAAATTTCTGTAATCCAGGACTAAGTTAGATCAGCAGTCAAAACAAGGTAAAGAAGTAGTATCATTAGAGGGTACCTTTCTACTGGAAAATTGGCATGCCCTGGCAATACCACTTAGACTTGGAAAAATCCATTAGCTAAGTAGAACAGATAGGTGTGAGGCTGACATTTGCCTTGAAAATCATTTACCAAAACTTGGGAATGACTGTGATTATACAAAGCATAAATCTCAAAATAACTAAATTCAATAATTAAGTGCAAGCCTGTAATATAAATCAATATTAATTCTTAAATGTATTTTCTGCTCTTCCTAAGAAAAAATCTGGTCTTGTTATGTTCACAGTGTTAACATCCTAAAATTAGTATCTGATTATTTTCCTAACTCCTTTTAAAACCCTTCAATCTCTCCTCATAGCCTACAGATCAATACATTTTAGGATTGAAGCAAAGGTCTTTTATTATTTGGCTGTTGTTTATTTATCTTAATTTTTCCATTACCCTTTTCTTCTTTAATGCAAAATACTTAAAAATCTCTTTATGCCACAATTTCCACATGCTGAACAATCATCCTTTTTCCTTTCCTGCTTTCACACTGTGAGCACCTGCTTATTATACATACGGATTTTGTTTGGGTGTGTTCGCCTTTTTAAAGCCTTCATAAACACCATGCAGGCCTAGAAAATGTATTATATCCTTCTCTGTCCTATCACTATATCCTGTATGTCATCTATTAAAATGCTTATGAAAATACTATAATTGTTATATGAGGTACTTAAGGGCAGAGTTTATTTCAGTTATCTTTATATGCCCAGCACGTTGTGCATTTTGAGAGTTTTAAGTTGTATTTCGTATCATTCATTTTCCAAAGGAATTTAGAGAACTAACAAATATAAGAAGATAATTTTTTGAGAAATAATTGGCATGAAAGATAACCTAGAATAGGTAAACTATGATGACGCCAGGAGTAAAGTTAATACATAAAATGCATGTAATCTACTTTAATTTTTTTGTATTAAAGTTTGGCTCTATGGGCCTTCATTAATTAATAAAAGCCAAAACATAATATTATTTTTGCTAGAGGAGGGCTTCAACTTTGTACCTAAGTGTTCTAACAATCAACAGGAAGAAGTAGACTAGTTAGCTATGTGCTTTTCATCGTCAGTGAGAGAAATCGCCTTAGGCTGTTCAGCAGTAGCAGTGCCTCCTGCGTCTGAGACCTGAATGGCATTTCACCACTGGGTCCATATTGAAAGTATCTGATATTCTTATGTAATGTATAATCTAATGAACAGTAGCCTCAACAACAACCTTTCAGTAATGCAGGTCTTCACAGTGTTGTGCCTTAACTTTATTACAGGGCAGTGGCACAAAAACACAAGCAGCTCAGTAAAAACAATTTTACGGTGGCAAAGGGGAAGTGAAAAAAGTGATCAGCCTTTTATATATAGACTTCCAACTCTCATAATGTAAGCCAAAGAAACGTAAATAATTTGAGGCATACGTGTACTTCATATCCTTCATATCTTTTGTATCTCTGGTAAACAGTGGACACTCAGGAGGAATTAGATAAGTTAATGAACTTAAAAAAAACTCAATAATGAATTATAGCATAGAACTGTTTTGGGGAGACCCAAGCACTAGAGAAGACGTTGGGTTGTGGAAATTCCTTCAGTGTGTAAGCAGTTTGAATATAGACAAGTTTGAATATAGAGAAGGTCTGCTGCACATGGCAAAAATATCATTCTTAATAAAGAGTGGCTTCCCTGTCCCATGGACCATGAGAACCCAGGGCCAGAAATACACAAGGGGACTGCAAATGGAGAGCTCTTGCCTCTGGTGTTATGAGAAAGAGGCCTGGGTCCTGGTCTGAATGAAAAGGAGGAATCTTCTGGAACTTTGTGCAAAAAGGGGCAATAGCTGGGTCTTCACATTTTAGACCCAGAGAGATGGTAATCTGAAACTCTGCAAGGTGATAGGATTTATGGGAAGTCTGCTTCTCCCTCTCCCTCCCTGTTGGTATCCTCTGTCTCTCTCTGTCAAACAAATAATAAAATCTTAAAATAAATAAATTAATTAATTAAATAAATAGATAGATAGGACTTTAGGGACTTTGGCATATTCCTAATTGTGTTTCATGCATTAATTCAATGATTCAATAGCTATGTATTGAGATTCCCTATGTGCTAGGTCTGAAGCTGGCATTGGAGACATAGCAGTGGATTAAAAAAGTTCCTGCTCTCATATATGCTACATTCCATTGGCAGAGAGAGAGACAATACATAAGTTATGTATAGTTTAATAAATGATGATAAGTGCTATAGAGAAGAGTAATACAGTAAAGAGTAACAGAGAGGCAAAAAGTTAGGATGATACAGTATTTTAAGTGAGATTGTCAGAGATGCCCTCCATGATAAGGTGAAGTTGAAGAGAAGGTCTCTTAACGGAAGTCATGGAGGAAGCCGTGGGAATATCCAGGGGAGATAGCCTCTTAGAGCCAGAAGAAGTGTGTGCAGATATCCTGAGGGAAAAATGCTTGGTGCATTGGAGAAACACAGAGGGATGATGGATGGGGTTGTCTAGTACAGTGTCTGGAGCATGTGACTAACTGTGAAATGAATAAATGAATCTCCTGTGTTTTGTAGAAATTGGGTCAAAAGAAAGAAAAGAAAAGAAAGTGTCAAATGTAAAAATTTTGAGATAGCTGAAAAAAATAGATTTAATATTCTGAAAATAACTTTTTCCAGACAAAGTCATAGGTATGCACAGAAACTTAATTTGAAAAAGGATGGGAACTATATTTTAGTACCTATGGATATATATCAAAATATTATAATTACCTAGGTTATGTTTTTCAAGAATACTCCATTTTAATGTGTCACATGCATGCATATGAATGACAACTAGAGAATACTCAGAAGCATGTTGGATACAATAAGAGAATTAATAATAAAATTAATAAAAAAAATAATTCCCAAGATTGAAATAGGTACTTAAAAGTTTAAGGGCATTCCTGGGTATCTCTGTCTTATTTTCAGGATCACACCATTATTCATGATCTCTGCATAAAGTTTCATAAACTAACCTACCAATTTCTGTCCTTTTGCATCTATAACCTAAACAATAACATAAATGCAAAGGATAAAACAAAATAAAAAGAATTAGTAACATGCTAGAAGTTTTAGAATTCCAACATTTTTCTCTTCTCTGTACCAAGATGTCTTACTATACATAAAGTTGTTCATATATATAACCCTAAATTATGTAGATTATTCCATTCTCGTAACACAGATCTATGTACAACTGAAATCTCTCTTTCCTTATTACATACATCATTCATGCATTCACACAGTATGTCTTATAAATACTGTATACCAGGCATAGGAGAGTCCAGTTGCCAGCATCTTGCCATTCCTATATAAAAGTGGAAAATCCAGCTGAAGTTTCTCAAGCAACTGACAAAGGTACACCTGCAGCTCCAAGGAATACACCCAACCAAGTAAGGGCAGTGGTTTTGCAGCCAGGCAGGGAAGGCCTGCTCTTTCCTGAACCTCAATATTGCCTTTCTGCTTTTGCTAGAATCTGTAATATCTGCACAGAATGCTGTCTTCTGAATTCACTTTACTTATGATTCTTGGTTGATTCTAGATTTCTACACAAAGAAGGATAGATCATTTGAGAACAAAGGGAACGGCACTTGGATGTGGGCACTGTTTACTTCAAAAAAGACCATCCTCTGTGTGGGCTGGTGTTTGCTTTACTTTGTTATAGTGCCCTCACTCACCAGCCGGATGCAGCCAGCAGCTCTGTATCAAAGGCTAAGAATTTAGAATAACTTGGACGAAAGCAGTCTTAGCCCTTTTTGTTTCAACTTTTAACTTAAAGTTTGGGGGACTCTCACAAACTGGGCACATTAAGCATAAGTCAAATGTATCTTAATGTTTTTCAAGTAATCTAAATTCTAAGTTTAGAACTTTTCTGATATAATCATTTTATGAGCTCAGTGGAACCAAAATGTTTATCTTTTACCTATAAAAAGTATGAGAAAACATTTTAATATAATTTGGTTATATGTTATTCTGCTATAAAATAATATGTACCTATTCTATAGTAACTGAGAATATCGTGACTAATAGTCCTCTTACAAATTCAGATAATCCTGTTGAGTAGATAGACACAGCTATATGAAACTATAGTATAATGGCAGTAATTGAATTTCATTCTACTATTTATGGACATATGGATAAGCAATTCTACATAAAAACTGAACTGGAGATCACAAGAGAATCTTTTTTTAAAAATTTTTTATTGTTATGTTAATCACCATACATTACATCATTAGTTTTTGATGTAGTGTTTCATGATTCACTCTTTGTGTGTAACACCCAGTGCTCCATTCAATACGTGCCCTCTTTAATACCCATCGCCAGCCTAACCCATCCCCCCACCCACTCCCCTCTAGAACCCTCAGTTTGTTTTTCAGAGTCCATCGTCTCTCATGGTTCGTCTCCCCCTCCAATTTCCGCCCATTCATTCTTCCCCTCCTGCTATCTTCTTCTTCTTCTTTTTTTTCTTAACATATATTGCATTATTTGTTTCAGAGGTACAGATCTGTGATTCAGCAGTTTTGCACAATTCACAGCGCTCACCATAGCACATACCCTCCCCAGTGTCTATCACCCAGCCACCCCATCCCTCCCACCACACCCCCCACTCCAGCAACCCTTAGTTTGTTTCCTGAGATTAAGAATTCCTTATATCAGTGAGGTCATATGATACACGTCTTTCCCTGATTGACTTATTTCGCTCAGCATAACACCCTCCAGTTCCATCCACGTCATTGCAAATGGCAAGATCTCATTCCTTTTGGTGGCTGCATAATATTCCATTGTATATATATACCACCTCTTCTTTATCCATTCATCTGTCAATGGACGACTTGGCTCTTCGCACAGTTTGGCTATTGTGGACATTGCTGCTATAAACTTTAGGGTGCACGTACCCCTTCGGATCCCTACAATTGTATCTTTGGGGTAAATACCCAGTAGTGCAATTGTTGGGTCATACGGTAGCTCTATTTTCAACTTTTTGAGGAACCTCCATACTGTTTTCCAGAGTGGCTGCACCAGCTTGCATTCCCACCAACAGTGTAGGGGGGTTCCCCTTTCTCCGCATCCTCGCCAACATCTGTCATTTCCTGACTTGTTAATTTTAGCCATTCTGACTGGTGTGAGGTGGTATCTCATTGAGGTTTTGATTTGGATTTCCCTGATGCCGAGCGATATTGAGCACTTTTTCATGTGTCTGTTGGCCATTTGGATGTCTTCTTAGGAAAAATGTCTGTTCATGTCTTCTGCCCATTTCTTGATTGGATTCTTTGTTCTTTGGGTGTTGAGTTTGATAAGTTCTTTATAGATTTTGGATACTAGCCCTTTATTTGATATGTCATTTGCAAATATCTTCTCCCATGCTGTCGGTTGTCTTTTGGTTTTGTTGACTGTTTCTTTTGCTGTGCAAAAGCTTTTTATCTTGAAGTCCCAATAGTCCATTTTGCCCTTGCTTCCCTTGCCTTTGGCAATATTTCTAGGAAGAAGTTGCTGTGGCTGAGGTCAAAGAGGTTGATGCCTGTGTTCTCCCCTAGGACTTGATGGGCTCCTGTCTCATGTTTAGGTCTTTCAACCATTTTGAGTCTATTTTTGTGTGTGGTGTAAGGAAATGGTCCAGTTTCATTCTTCTGCATGTGGCTGTCCAATTTTCCCAACACCATTTGTTGAAGAGACTGTCTTTTTTCCATTGGACATTCTTTCCTGCTTTGTCGAAGATTAGCTGACCACAGAGTCGAGGGTCCATTTCTGGGGTCTCTATTCTGTTCCATTGATCTATGTGTCTGTTTTTGTGCCAGTACCATATTGTCTTGATGATGACAGCTTTGTAATAGAGCTTGAAGTCTGGAATTTTGATGCCGCCAGCTTTGCTTTTCTTTTTCAACATTCCTCTGGCTATTCGGGGTCATTTCTGGTTCCATACAAATTTTAGGATTATTTGTTCCATTTCTTTGAAAAAAGTGGATGGTATTTTGATAGGGATTGCATTGAATGTGTAGATTGCTCTAGGTAGCATTGACATCTTCACAATATTTGTTCTTCCAATCCATGAGCATGGAACGTTTTTCCATCTCTTTGTGCCTTCCTCAATTTCTTTCATGAGTATTTTATAGTTTTCTGAGTACAGATCCTTTGCCTCTTTGGTTAGATTTATTCCTAGGTATCTTATGGTTTTGGGTGCAATTGTAAATGGGATCGACTCCTTAATTTCTCTTTCTTCTGTCTTGTTGTTGGTGTATAGGAATGCCACTGATTTCTGTGCATTAATTTTATATCCTGCCACTTGACTGAATTCCTGTATGAGTTCTAGCAGTTTTGGGGTGGAGTCTTTTGGGTTTTCCACATAAAGTATCATATCATCTGCAAAGAGTGAGAGTTTGACTTCTTCTTTGCTGATTCGGATGCCTTTTATTTCTTTTTGTTGTCTGATTGCTGTGGCTAGGACTTCCAATACTATGTTGAATAGCAGTGGTGATAGTGGACATCCCTGCCGCGTTCCTGACCTTAGGGGGAAAGCTCTCAGTTTTTCCCCGCTGAGAATGATATTCGCTGTAGGTTTTTCATAGATGGCTTTTATGATATTGAGGTACATACCCTCTATGCCTATACTCTGAAGAGTTTTGATCAAGAAAGGATTCTGTACTTTATCAAATGCTTTTTCTGCATCTACTGAGAGAACCATATGATTCTTGTTCTTTTTTTTGTTAATGTATTGTATCATGTTGATTTGTGGATGTTGAACCAACCTTGCAGTCCAGGGATAAATCCCACTTGGTCGTAGTGAATAATCCTTTTAATGTACTGTTGGATCCTCTTGGCTAGTATTTTGGTGAGGATTTTTGCATCCATGTTCATCAAGGATATTGGTCTGTAATTCTCCTTTTTGATGGGGTCTTTGTCTGGTTTTGGGATCAAGGTAATGGTGTCCTCATAAAACGAGTTTGGAAGTTTTCCTTCCACTTCTATTTTTTGAAACAGCCTCAGAAGAGTAGGTATTAATTCTTCTTGAAATGTTTGGTAGAATTCCCCTGGGAAGCCATCTGGCCCTGGGCTTTTGTTTGTTGGGAGATTTTTGATGACTGCTTCAATTTCTTTAGTGGTTATAGGTCTGTTCAGGTTTTCTATTTCTCCCTGGTTCAGTTTTGGTAGCTGATACATCTCTAGGAATGCCTCTATTTCTTCCAGATTATCTAATTTGCTGGCATATAGTTGCTCATAATATGTTCTTATAATTGTTTGTATTTCTTTGGTGTTGGTTGTGATCTCTCCTCTTTCATTCATGATTTTCATTCATGATTCATTCATGATTTCATTCACATTGATTTGGGTCCTTTTTCTGTTCTTTTTGGTAAGTCTGGCCAGGGGTTTATCAATCTTGTTAATTCTTTCAAAGAACCAGCTCCTAGTTTCATTGATCTGTTCTACTGTTCTTTTGGTTTCTATTTCATTGATTTCTGCTCTGATCTTTATTATTTCTCTTCTCCTGCTGGGTTTAGGCTTTATTTGCTGTACTTTCTCCAGCTCCTTTAGGTGTAGGGTTAGGTTGTGTACTTGAGACCTTTCTTGTTTCTTGAGAAAGGCTTGTATTGCTATATACTTGCCTCTTAGGACTGCTTTTGCTGCATCCCAAAGATTTTGAACCAGTTGTGTTTTCACTTTCATTGGTTTCCATGAATTTTTTTAATTCTTCTTTAACTTCCTGGTTGACCCATTCATTCTTTAGTAGGATGCTCTTTAGCCTCCATGTATTTGAGTTCTTTCCGACTTTCCTATTGTGATTGAGTTCTAGTTTCCAAGCATTGTGGTCTGAAAATAGGCAGGGAATGATCCCAATCTTTTGGTACTGGTTGAGACCTGATTTATGACCTAGAATGTGATCGATTCTGGAGAATGTTCCATGGGCACTAGAGAAGAATGTGTATTCTGTTGCTTTGGGATGGAATGTTCTGAATATGTCTGTGAAGTCCATGTGGTCCAGTGTGTCATTTAAAGTCTTTATTTCCTTGTTGATCTTTTGCTTAGACGATCTGTCCATTTCAGTGAGGGGGGTGTTAAAATCCCCCACTATTCTTGTATTGTTGTCTGTGTGTTTCTTTGCTTTTGTTATTAATTGCCTTATATAATTGGCTGCTCCCATGTTAGGGGCATAGATATTTACAATTTTTAGATCTTCTTGTTGGATAGACCCTTTAAGTAAGATATAGTGTCCTTCCTCATCTCTTATTACCATCTTTGGTTTAAAATCTAATTTGTCTGATAGAAGGATTGCCACCCCAGCTTTCTTTTGGTGTCCATTAGCATGCTAAATGGTTTTCCACCCCCTCACTTTCAATCTGGGGGTGTCTTTGGGTCTAAAATGAGTCTCTTGCAGATAGCATATCAATGGGTCTTGTTTTTTAATTCAATCTGATAGCCTGTGTCTTTTGATTGGGGCATTTAGCCCATTTACATTCAGGGTAACTATTGAAAGATGGGAATTTAGTGCCATTGTATTGCCTGTAAGGTGACTGTTACTGTGTATTGTCTGTGTTCCTTTCTGGTCTACATTGCTTTTAGGCTCTCTCTTTGCTTAGAGGACCCCTTTTAATATTTCTTGTAGGGCTGGTTTTGTGTTTGCAAATTCCTTTAGTTTTTGTTTGTCCTGGAAGCTTTTTATCTGTCCTTCTTTTTTTCAGTGACAGCCTAGCTGGATATAGTATTCTTGGCTGCATATTTTTCTCATTTAGTGCTCTGAATATATCATGCCAGTCCTTTCTGGCCTGCCAGGTCTCTGTGGATAGGTCTGTTGCCAATCTAATGTTTCTACCATTGTAGGTTACAGATCTCTTCTCCTGAGCTGCTTTCAGGATTTTCTCTTTGTCTCTGAGACTCGTAAGTTTTACTATTAGATGTCGGGGTGTTGACCTATTTTTATTGATTTTGAGAGGGGTTCTCTGTGCTTCCTGGATTTTGATGCCTGTTTCCTTCCCCAAATTAGGGAAGTTCTCTGCTATAATTTGCTCCAGTATACCTTCTGACTTGCTCTCTCTTTCTTCTTCTTCTGGGATTCCAATTATTCTAATATTGTTTCATCTTATGGTATCACTTATCTCTTGAATTCTGCCCTCGTGATCCAGGAGTTGTTTGTCTCTCTTTTTCTCAGCTTCTTTATTTTCCATCATTTGGTCTTCTATATCACTGATTCTCTCTTTTGCCTCATTTATCCTATAAGTTAGCAGCCCCTTTTTTTATTGCACCTCATTAATAGCCATTTGATTTCGACTTGGTTAGATTTTAGTTCTTTTATTTCTCCAGAAAGGGTTTCTCTAATAATGTCCATGCTTTTTTCAAGCCCAGCTAGTATCTTTAAAGTGATGATTCTGAACTCTAGATCCGACATCGTACTAATGTCTGTATTGAGTAGGTCCGTGGCAGTTGGTACTACCTCTTGTTCTTTTTGTTGAGGTGATATTTTCCATCTTGTCATTTTGTCCAGAGGAGAATAGATTAATGAGAGAACAAAATGCTAACAGGGTAACAACGTCCCCAGAAAATATTCTCTAAACAAATCAGAAAAGACCTGAAGCCGGGGGAAAAGAAAGGGAAAGGAAGAAAAAAGAAAAAGAAAAAGATAAAAACAAACAAAAACAGAACAAAACAAAACAGAATATGGTCAAATATGATCAGGCTGGTCCATAGATCAGTGCCACACACTAGATTTTGGGTGTATTTTGGTCTGTTAGAAGAAAGTACCTCCCAAAATTTTAAAGAAAGAAAAACATATATGTACAAAACTAAGGGTTGATATGATGAAGGGATGGAATATGACTGTAAAGATGAAAATTATAAAAAATTTTATAAAAGGAATTTATAAGAAGTTGTTTGAAAAAAGAAAGAAGAGGATTTAAAAAAAAAAGAAAAAAAAAGAGAGAGAATGTGATCAGGCAGGAGAGTAGAACAAAACCATACACTAGAGATTTTGGGTGTATTTTGATCTGTTAGAAGAAACTATCTCAAAATTTTAAAGAAAGAACAACTTATATATATATGCCAAAAATTCATATACTATGAAGGGATAGAATATGACTCTAAAAATGAGACATAAAAATGTTTTTTAAAAAGGGGATTGCTGCTATGAACATTGGGGTGCATATGGCCCTTCTTTTCACTACATCTGTGTCTTTGGGGTAAATACCCAGGAGTGCAATTGCTGGGTCATAGGGTAGCTCTATTTTTAAATTTTTGAGGCACCTCCACACTGTTTTCCAAACTGGCTGTACCAACTTGCATTCCCACCAACAGTGTAAGAGGGTTCCCCTTTCTCCACAACCTCTCCAACATTTGTTGTTTCTTTCCCTGTCCATTTTGGCCATTCTAACTGGTGTAAGGTGGTATCTCAGTGTGGTTTTGATTTGGATTTCCCTGATGGCTAATGATGATGAACATTTTTTCATGTGTCTGTTAGCCATTTGTATGTCTTCTTCAGAGAAGTGTCTGTTCATCTCTTCTGCCCACTTTTTGACTTGATTATTTGTTTTTTGGGTGTTGAGTTTGAGAAGTTCTTTATAGATTTTGGATACCAGCCCTTTATCTGTACTGTCATTTGCAAATATCTTCTCCCATTCTGTGGGTTGCCTCTTTGTTTTGTTGACTGTTTCCTTTGCTGTGCAGAAGTTTTTTATCTTGAAGAAGTCCCAAAAGTTCATTTTTGCTTTTGTTTCACTAGCTTTTGGAGATGTATCTTGAAAGAAGTTGCTGTGGCCGATGTCGAAGAGGTTACTGCCTATGTTCTCCTCTAGGATTTTGATGGATTCCTGTCTCACATTGAGGTCTTTCATCTACTTTATCTTTGTGAATGGTGTTAGAAAATGGTAGAGTTTCATTCTTCTGCATGTGGCTGTCCAATTTTCCCAGCACCATTCAGATGTAGTGAAAAGAAGGGCCATATGCACCCCAATGTTCATAGCAGCAATGTCCGCAATAGCCAAACTGTGGAAAGAGCCGAGATGCCCTTCAACAGATGAATGGATAAAGAAGATGTGGTCCATATATACAATGGAATATTACTCAGCCATCAGGAAAGATGAATACCCAACTTTTACATCAACATGGATGGGACTGGAGGAGATTATGCTAAGCGAAATAAGTCAAGCAGAGAAAGCCAATTATCATATGGTTTCACTTATTTGTGGAACATAAGGAATAACATGGAGGACATTAGGAGAAGGAAAGGAAAAATGGGAGGGGAGAATTGGAGGGAGAGATGAACCATGAGAGACTATGGACCTGAGAAACAGGGTTTTAGAGGGGAGCGGCGAGGGGGGATTGGTTAACCTGGGTGATGGGTATTAAGGAGGGCACGTACTGCATGGAGCACTGGGTGTTATATGAAAACAATGGATTGTGGATCACTACATCAAAAACTAATGATGTATTGTATGGTGACTAACATAACATAATAAAATTAAAAACTACAAAAAAAAACCAGTTAAAAAAGGGATTGATAAAACGTTGGTTGAAAAAGGGAAAAAGAAAAATTAAAAAAAAAAAAGAGTTAAAAAAATTAACTTTGAAAGACTAAAGAATCATGGTAAAAAAGCCATGGATTCTATGTGCATTATTCCCATAGCGCTGGAGTTCTGCCATTTTCATTGATTGGTAAATTTGGTCTTGGCTGGCTGTTCTTGCTGATCTTCTGGGGGAGGGGCCTGTTGCCGTGATTCCCAAATGTCTGTGCTGGAGGTGGATTGCCTTGCCCTTGCCGGTTTGGGCTAAGTAATCTGCTCGGGTTTGCTCTCAGGAGTTTTTGTTCCAAGCTTTCCATACAGCTTTGGATGCCGAGAGTGAAAATGGCAGCCTCCCAACCTCCACCCCGGAGGAGCTGAGAACTTGGGGCCCTGCTCCTCAGTGAGCCCCCAGAGAAAAGCAGTCAATCACTCCCGTCTCCCCGGTCTCCAGCCGCACTCCGTGCTCACCCGGCCTGTGACCGAGCATCTCTATCCCTGGCACCCGACTCGGTGTGGAGTCTCCAAACCCAGCAGATCCCTGCCGTGCCCTCCCGCGCGGCTCCTCCCGGGGGAGGAAGGTGAGTCTCCCCGGATCTGCCGCTTGTTGGGTTCCTGCTGGAGGAGCAGTGGCCCGACTGTGCCACAGATCAGGGTTTATGGCAACCCCGAGCTGAGAGCCCGCGCCTGGGCTCCGCCTCTACAGCCGGCTTCCCTGCTCGGATACCTGGGAGCTCTGCCGCACTCAGGCACCCCCGGTCTTTCTGTGACCCCGAGGGTCCCACGAGGGTTCCACCCCCCCCGCCCCCCGCTTAGCCACTGGAGCAACGTCCCTCAGCGGAGCAGACTTCTAAAAGTTCCGATTTTGTGCTCCACTTATCACTTGCCAGAAGCGGCCTATGGAGGCCCCCTCCCCCGCCATCTATCTTCCCAAATATCGCCTGGGATTCACTTCTCCACACATCCTACCTTCCAGAAAGTGGTCGCTTTTCTGTTCAGAGAGTTGTTGCTATTCTTTTCTTCGATCTCCTGTTGAGTTTGTAGGTGTTCAGAATGGTTTGATCCCTATCCAGCTGAATTCCTGAGACCAGATGAAATCCAGGTCTCTTACTCCTCTGCCATCTTGCTCCGCCCACTCATAAGAGAATCTTTTTAAAAACAGTATCAATTTTGAATATTAACCAAAATTAAAAATGTGCTGTCATAAGAATTCTCTTGTTATGATTTTCAAAACAACACTTTAAGCTATATTGAGCTTTATTTTTAAATAAAGACAATGAATTTCAGAAATGTTGTGTTAATGTTAAATGGCCTGTCCAAGGTCATGCAGGCTGTCCAGAAGAGCCAGAATGAGAAACTAACCAAATGTAAATTAGAATGATTTAGTGTACTTGCTAACAATCTGGATCTACTTTTTCTCTTTTTTGAGGATTTTGACTTGTCTTATTTGTGTGGAGCTGAGGGAAACCCTGACTTCTGCATGACTTAGAGCACCTTTTGAATTTTGGTTCATCATTCTTTCTCTCTTTCTTGCTCCCTCGCAGTCCTCAAGTGACTTTATTTTCTTGTGAGCCAAAAGCCTACAGTTTTACATATTTCAAACCATGTCTTTTGAAAAGCCAAAACATTTCAAAGAAATTCAGAAATTCATATTCTATATATTTTGGGTTTGGTTGAGTTCATACATCTAAGCAACAACCTCAATTTATTAAAAGCTTATGAGAATATTGTTTATTGTTGATTAAATATCAGTTGATGGTACTCATAAAGATGATTGCAAATGCTTCATTCCAGTTGTAATTATTACTATTGTGATTTTTGTTTCTTTCGTCACACAATTTAAAGCAAGAGAGAAGAATATAAAACTCATCTGAAAGAGTTTTCAGCCAGACAGAAATACATTACCGTAGTTCTTATCCTAGAGCAAGACTTATATCCATAATAGCATGATAGCCCATCAGAAGGATGGATTTGGGAAATAGGCAAAATTAAATTATTTTTGATTTTTATGTTTGTTTGGATATTTTTTTAAGTAAGCTTTAGGCCCACCATGGGGCTTGAACTCACGACCCCAAGATTAAGAATTTTATGCTCTATGGACTGAGCCAGCTAGGCACTCCTGCTTGGATATTTTTAGACAAATGTATTTTTAGGTATTAAGTATTAAAAATTAAAATTTTGGATGGCAAATATATGTACAAATAAACAACAGCTGCAAAGTAAAAGACAGTTTTAAATATCTATCTATTAGTGAAGGACTACCTGTCAGAGTAATTTCTTTTTAATTCTGCTAATCTGAAAAGTAAAATGGATATCCTTTTATAACTTTAATGAGAACTTCTTCACTCTATAATCCACCTTTCCTTCACCACCTTTAAGCTCTCCCTCTCCAGTGGTTGTTTCTCCCCTGCACTTAAAAATGTATTTCTCTCAGCATAAAAAGAAGCAAAAAAAAAAAAAAAAAAAGCAAGTAAGCAAACACTCATTTTGATCTTGCCATTCCCTCTCTTGGAAATACTGAGTACCTTTCCTTATTCTTTTATGGCACAACTTCATTCATTCATTCACTCATATATTTATTCATTCTGGAAGCATTTGCTGAGTACTTCAATTAGTCAATCCTAGTACTTTATGCCGTTGAAACAGAGAGAAGAAACAGTTCTCAATCAAAATCACAGGGAAAGAGTACAAATAAGCAATTCATTATATTCAGGGAAAGAAAAGTTACTAAGAGAACACATAGAAGGAACATGCAATGCAGAAGGATGTGAAGAAACTGATGGAATTAAAATTTTCTTGGAATTAATATTTTATCAAAAAGTCCTAGATGTTTCTGCTCATGTCATTAACACCCATTCGTTTCTTAAACTAGCATTCATGTCCACCACTTGAAAGTCATTGCTTTTTTAAACATCTACCAATGACCTAAATAGAAAATCTAATGACTCATCCTCAACCACTCAACTTTTCAAAGTCTTTCCTCTCTCAAGATCTAGATCAAAATCTCATTCCCGGTTCACTTCTTTCAGCATTGAAACTGCATTCTTGGAGCATTTAGTTAATCCAAACATAAACAATGCTGACCTGTTGTTTTGTATTGTATTATGTTTTTGAAATTACCTTAGCCAATGTCTAAAATTTCATCATTCTGAGGCTACATTATCCACAGAACCTAACACATTGCCCCAAAACTAATACATGCTAAAAAAAAAATTACTGACTTAGTGAATTAATCTAAAAGAATATAGAAGAATTAATTTAGAAAGTGTGCAACAGCAGTTTGTCTCATCAACTTGAATTACTAAACAATACAAATAAACATCTAATTGTATGGAGTCAAATAATATTCAAGCATTTAGTATGTCATTAGAAGCAAAAACAACTCAGATATACACACACTCAAATTACTGATAGCATATAATCACTCATAAAAATAATCATAAATTGACTTTTTAACAAATTACCTTTTTATATTCTTGCAAATAGTGGCAACAAATTGGCTACTTCAAGTGGTGACACTACAGTTAAATTATGGGACCTGTCTAAAGGTGATTGCATTTTGACCTTTGAAGGACACAACCATGCAGTATGGTCCTGCACGTGGCACTCCTGTGGTGATTTTGTGGCTTCTTCCTCACTGGATACAACTAGCAAAATCTGGGATGTTAATAGGTAAGAAGTACTTTAAACATTTTTAACCCTCTACATTGATAAAAATACCTGGGTAATGTTTCTTTTTCTCCATGCTACCACCAGGAAATATTAAAAAAAAAAAAAAACTTGTTTGTTGATAAAATTATAAAAAGCTACTGAAATAATCTCTGTGAAATCCATCTAACTCTATTAATCATTGTTAATATAATGAGTTCTTTCTAAATGTAAGTATAAATAGGATTAGAATTGTTTCATTGGAAAGCTGTTTGTTTTAAGCAGGAGAGAAACAAATACTTACTTTAAAGAGTTAGAATTTTAGTTCTCCCTTCCACAGGATTGCTTTATTATCAACCAGCAATTTAATAGACATGAATATGACAGATATAATTACTTTATACTTAATTTTGATATAATATTTTCCAAATTAAATGCTTCTTGTCAATTCACAAATTACAAGAATTAATGTAATTTGATATATGCAAAGTCCTGTACAATACTGTATAGATATAAAAGTTTTTTTTATTTTAATTCAAGACAGAAAAACCTATTATTTTACAGTGTCAAATACCTCTCATCCATGTATTTATGTATGAGTATTTATATCTCAGAGGTCTGTGTTGCCAGCTCAGCATGGCCCCTTTTCTGAGCTGAGGAACACCAATGCCAGGAAACAAGTGCCCCCTCCTCAGAGGACTAAGTTTCAGTTCTACAGGCACCCCTCTTCAAGTTTCTAGGTTTCAACAATCCACCCTATTTCCTTTATTCACTAAGTCCTATGGAAGGTAGCTCTTTCCTGCAGTGGCAGTTCTCTTTTTCTCTATTTAGTCATCCAACAACTTTATACATACCTAACAATCCCATATATTAAATTCTTACTGTTAAAATGATAGGTACAGGTTTTGTCTCCTGACTTGACAGATTCAGGATGTTAATTAATAAATAACATAACCCACCTGAGTTATACAGATTCAGTTAAATAATGTTTGGCATATTCTGCATGGGAAAAGATGGCTCCTAATAATATAACTTAGATCTATTTCTATCTAAAATAGTGACAATTTAAGACATGTTTTAATTCTCAAATGTATACCATTTGCTTATCTTGGGTAATCAATCATATGCAATTCTTAATTTTATTATGTTTCTATATTATGTGATCAGATTTAATAAATATTATAGTAGTATACTGGAATAAAAAAAACTTTATTGAGGTATGATTGACATATAAAAGGCTGTACATATTTAATGTATACACAATTTGATGAGTTTCGTAATAAGTATACACCCATGAATAAGTATACACCATCGCCAATCTATGACATAAACATATCATCACCTCCAAAAGCTTTTTCCTGTCTTCTTGTGTTACTATAACTATTAATTATTATTATTATTATTATTGACAAGAGCTCTTAATATAAAATCTAGCAAAATTTTAACTATACAATACAGTGTTGTTAACTATATGTACTGTGTTACACAGTAGATCTGCAAGACTTATTCATTTTCTATAATTGAAGTTTTAACACTAGGATCAAATTTTAATTTTTATCGCTTTTGGCTTAGATGAGAATCCTAACAGAAGATTGTAGTGCATTCTAAAATATAATATATTTCCCAATGTTTTAATCATTCAGTGTTTAAAAAAAAATGTAGTTAAAAAACTGATTCCCAGTAGACTCAGCCCTACTTGGAATGATTTCAAACATTTTGATTTAATGACTTTTCTCCAGGACCCTGATATCTAGATACTGTCTTCCAGTTGACATCCAGTAGATATTGATATAACAGATCAAAATTGCTTCTAATTGATGTCAAAAATTCTTTATATTTCAAATTTCCCATCAATGTCAAGGGCTTACTTTCATCACCAAAGACAAATATATACCAATTTAGAAGCTGAGGTAGTGGACAAATAATGGCAAATAAGGGAGAAATTGATTGTTTCTATAGTGGCTATTGATATATCTTTAAGTAATATTCAGAACACTGGGTTGTAATTTAAAATTACTCATGGATAAATACTTTGTAGATATGTCTAAAACTAGTATCTTTATAATTTCTTAGGTTATTGGAACTGGTTAGTGATTTAAGGAGAGAAGTTATTTGCCTTGGTAAGATGTTGGTGGTAGAAGCTATGCTATGCGTCATATATTCTCGTCCTGCCTGATGCCATATAGTTTTTAATAAAAAAAATCATATTGATAGATTCTATTGTTCACCAGAGAAGGAGGAGTTTAAACTATATTCTTCTCTTTTACAATTTGCTTTTATCTTTGAGGTCCTGGCTTAGTCTTGAGCATCCTTTAGTTGATGTCAGGTCCCTAGCCTTGCAACTGCTCCTCAATTGGACATTACTTGCCAGAACCATCCAATTAGCTCCTTATCAGAAAGTTAGATAACTGAGAATCATAATTAACATAAAAAATCCCAGATCAAGAGTCACATTTACTAAGTGCTAATAAGAATCTCTGAACAGTATCTGTGGTACGATTAGTTTGGATGTATTGACACTCTACAAAGTTTCGATGAATAATTAACAGAAGTATTTCAATGACCTTCTGAATGATTATTTATATAAAGTGGAAATTTATATGTGTTTCAATTAGTGATCATTGATTTCTACCTTAATTTTCAAATATATTTATTAAAAGTCAATCTTAAAGCACACATGCATACTTACACACACACACACACACACACTCACACACATACATACCATTGAATCCTAAGTAGGCAGTGCTTGGCACATAGTAGTTTGGTTGCATGAATTATAAAGAAAAAATCAACATATACATATGGAGAAAGTGCTCTCCCTGCTCCCATCTACATTCAAACTAAAATTTAATTGTTCTGTCTTATCCTACGTAAGTCTATAAAGTGATTAAAATGGGATAGGAAAATCAGAAAAGATCGCAGGCAGCTATAAAAAAATAGCTTGTGTTTCTTTAAAGCATAAGATTATCAATAAATATTCATAAAATGAACAGTGTTACACTGTGTTACAGATATTAGAAAAATTTAAGACTCCATTACTACCTTCAATGAGATTACGAGTAATTTTAAAATGCAACAATATTGAAGCAATTTGAGAATATGCAATGCATCTGCAATTTATAATATCAGGTAGGGTATTCTGGGTGACTCCTAGTTGCTTTTCTTCAATGGTAGCTGGGTATTTGGCTGAGTGGCTCTACCAGACTATCACTCTGATATTTGGAAAGCAGACCATGTACCTGCTTAGCTTCTAGCTTGAGGGGAAGGAGTTGGAAACAGCCAAAATGTTACTGACTATAACTGCCCCCACTGCTATAACAAGATATTACACTGTCAAGTACTGAGTGCTTTAAAACAAGGATGGAAGGACACAGAGGTATTTGTAACACTCAGCAGCTTCTGGACCCCAAACAGTGAGATATAAATCTGTCGTCCTTATATCCAGGAGTATTGTTTCAGATGCCCTTAAGATTAAGTTGAGTGAGAAAAATAAAGCAGGTTTAAGAACTATGTTTAGGAAAGTAATTTGTGATTACGGCTGCATTACATTGACTGGAAGCAAATATGTTGGAAACTTTGGGAGTTTTTGAGAGAATTTTATTCTATTCTTAATAACCCTGACTCTTCAGACTCTTCAAACTGCAAAATGGTCCTCAGGGCCCTGAACTTGCATCCAAAGGAAGTTCACTTCTAGTATTTGACAGTGTACAGTGAAGGCACAGGCCATGGCACCCACTTTAGATCTGATCATAGAGGATGATGGACAAGAACAAAACCTTCCATGAACAAAGCCAGAGGCCACAAAGAACCACGGGCACAGAAGCTCCTTTTAGGGAAAGAGACATGATTCAATCAAAGAATTTTCTTCAGTGCCATGGCAAAGTTCCTCATGATGCCTGCCCAGGATTCTATCACTATTTAGACTAGCGACTCTTGTATGTTCCCCATTGTTCTACTTTTGTATTGGAGTTTGTGTTGCAGTTATTCTGTCCTTGCTTCAATGTACATTTTTTGTGGTGATGGAGAAGGCAGAAAACGTGTCTGTTATTTGGTTGGTCACCAGAACATGAGATGCCTCTGACCCCAGTGGAGCAGACTGGGCATCATGCAGAGAGCACACATCGTGAGATACATGCAGTAAAGGAGTAGCACTTCGTATTGTCTCCTTTGGTGCACGGGGTGGGAGGTCAGTGAAAACGTGGAAGGAAGGATGGCACAGATGTTTGGTGGGCAAAAGGCCACACTGTGGCAGAGACTACTAGCTGTTCTCCAGAAGCCACTCTCTCCTTCTTCCATTTATTAGTTGGGTGCCTGGCTGACTATCTAAATTTTTTTTCTTGGCCTCCTTTTAGTTAAGTGTGGTTATGGTACTAAGTTATCTATAACACAGTATTAGATGAAGTGATATGTGCCATTTCTATGTTCTTTTCCCCTTGTGGTAAGATGGGATATCAATGAGAAGGACAAGAGTAATCTCAGAAGCCAATTACTGAAAATGACAGAGCAATCATCAGTCTGCTTGAAGTAAAGCCACCCCCATGCTCTACCTCCAGCTGGCCTGCAACATGCTCTGGATTCTTAAGCAATAAGAAAATAAACTTCTCTTTTGTTTGAGACGCTATATTTCCAGTCTATTTATTATAGCACTTTAGCTTGCCCAGTCCAAAATTAGTTACCCATGACTATTTGTCCAGTGATATGTTTTCCCCTCATGACATAGTAATAAGGCAACTAAGACAAGCCCTGCCACTGTTCTCAGTATTATTTGGATGGAGTAGTAATAGAAATTCGGTACTGGTAATAAATGCCTATTCAGCTCCCTCTCCTTTCTCTCCCTTGCTCTTTCTATTTCCCATCCTTAATTCTGTTGCAATTCCTTTGGAGCCTCTAAAATTCTACATGCCAATAGCAATACTTGTAAGTAGAATAATTGGTTTGCATGGAAGTTAATGCCTGTAAAAATAGTAAATTATAAGACAATATGCAACTATTAAATGTTAGTGTCTCCATTAGTGGGAAACTGATTCAATGATAATGATTTCATTTAAACAATAAAGAAATACTGAGAATCTCTATTTTATGGTAGCGTTGACTATATTTACTGACAAGAACCAGTTTTGCTGATTGCAGTCAAGCTGATAGAATACAAGTATTGCCTTTCATGTAGTTGACCTTACGGGTTTGTTTTTCAAAATTTATTTTGAAGCAAATATGCATTGAGCTCTCTGTTATGTGCATTGTTCTAGTTACCAAGCTACAGCGGTGAACAAAATTGACAAAAAGCTCCTGTTTTCATGTAGATGGATTTCTATTGGGAGGCAGAAAATAAGTCAAATAAAAAAATAATTACGTATTTAAAGTTTTAAGTTTGGTAGAGAAAAAAATAAAATATGAAAATTGTAAAGGAATGGTGGGCATTAGGAAGAATTGCAATTTTAAACAGGATGGTCAGGGAAATTCTCACTATAAAGTTGATATTTGGGTAATCTGAAGTAGGTAAAGCCAAGAAGATATCTAGGAGAACATTTCAAGCTTTCCTTAGTAGTGAGCTCCCCTCTGGTGGTAGCAAGACTTACGTGACTAAGGAACAGGAAGGGGGCCAATGTGTCTGGAGTAGTGTGAGCAAATGAGTAAATGGCAGAGGTAAGGCAGTTAGTTATGTGGGGGTGAACATATGACACAGGATCTTGTAGCTTATTTGGGTGACTTGACCTTTATTCTCAAGGGGATAGGAAAGCACTGGAGGATTTTGAACAGAACAGTCACATAATCTGTTTTACACTTTAACAAGATGACTCTGGTTACTATGCTGAGATGGTACTGTGGCAGGAGAGGGGTGGGGGAACAAAGATAAGGCAGGAAGACTGGCTGGGAAGCTATTGCCACAGTCTAGGACAAAGACAGTAAAGGTTGGCACCATAATGGGAGTAGTGAGGATAATAAGAATTTTTGTATTCTGGATAGATTTGGAAGACAAAACCAACCGGGATTGCTCAGGAATTGTGTATTGAAAGAGAAAGAGAAAACAAATCACCCTGTTAAATTTTGAGACACCTGAAAATCAAAAAGTTCATTCTCTTTATGCTGGAACACTATCATGAACTTTATAAAATATTTTTCCAAGCAGATTCATCAACTGACATTCCAGAAAAGGCTGTAGAATGAGGAATGCCTTCTCATTTTTCATCTAACAGCTGACTTTTTTTTTTAAAGATTTTATTTATTTGACAGAGAGAGACACAGCGAGAGAGGGAACACAAGCGGGGGGAGTGGGAGAGGGAGAAGCAGGCTCCCTGCTAAGCAGGGAGCCTGACGCGGGGCTCAATCCCAGCACTCTGGGATCATGACCTGAGCTGAAGGCGGACGCTTAATGACTGAGCCACCCAGGTGCCCCTAACAGGTGATTTCAATTGAAGAGACTTGAATGTTCCTTCCTGCCCACTAGCATTGCTTCCTTCTTAATTTAATAATTCATTTCTAATCATAACCCCTGGGCTGGATGAGATCAGAGAAACAGAAGGCTATGGATGAAGGGAACAGCTAAAATTAAGAAAAGGGAAATGTAAAATATTAAGATTCTCTTATGGTGAGTTATCTTCTTTTAATAATATGTACTATCAATTTCTTTTGGGCAAATAAAACACCCATGTAGACTCTAAAAAATGGGAAAAAATTATTTTTATTATAACAATTAGTAATAATAAAATAGCACCAAATAAATTATGAAAGTGGAGTGTAGTATTTATAATATACAATATTTCATTAATATATTCATGTTCTTTATGATTCATTTGCAAAGTTGGATATATTAGAGATGAAGGACATATTGTACAATATTAATGGTTTTAAAACATAATGTATGCAAACAATGAATCATGGAACACTACATCAAAAATTAACGGTGTAATGTATGGTGATTAACATAACATAATAAAATAAAATAAAAAACATAATGTAAGAAGTATTAAGACTCAAGGGCAAAGTTGGATATATTAGAGATGAAGGACATATTGTACAATATTAATGGTTTTAAAACACAATATAAGGAGTATTAAGACAGGTCATGGATTATTGGTATATTAATACCTGTCTGGTATTGTAAAGCCCCCCAGTTTGCCTTCTTTTACTTGAAAAGGCACCCAAGGTATATATTATTAGGCTGCTAAAGCAATCCTTGAAACATAATTTCATTACATTAAAAGGAATGGTAACATACTTAAATTGACCTCTTGTGATCAATTTATCCTGTTCCATGGATAACAAATCAATTATTACATGTTCTTAGATTTTTGTTTATATTTAAATGAATAGTTTCCCCTTGAAATATAGGCTTTAAATTATACCCACATATTATTGAACATATATATAGATAAGCATAAAAAATGAAAAAAATAAAATAGTATATATTTTTTCACTCTCATCTTCACCTCAAAACAGTACATAATTAATAAGCATTATTGAAGAAATATCTATTTTATGAAGAAGAATATGTTAAAGCTGAAGTTCAGATGTCATTTAGTAAATTATAGAATGATTAAAAAATCATGAAGCTCTCACAACTAATATGGCTTTGTGTGCACATGTGAAGAATGATTCAAGCAACAGTGTCCAATGCAGTGAATTTGATGTCAATGTACTTTCACATCAATGTACCTGGGTTAACCAATAAAAGAGGTAGATGTCATTAAGATTTCAAAATTTGGCCCTATACATTTGTAAAACAAATACCGTTTCATATAAATGAGTTCTATAATTTGTATTTAACTTGTGGTAAATAAGGTGCACTCTCTGTTATCTTACAAACCAGATAAACCGTATATTAGAAATAATTTGGGGCGTGCCTGAGTGGCTCAGTCAGTTAAGGGTACAACTCTTGGTTTCAGCTGAGGTCGTGATCTCAGGGTCATGAGATCCAGCTCCTTGGGCTCCATGCTTAGCAGAGAGTCTGCCTGAGATTCTTTCCCCACCCTCTTCCTCTCCCTCTGTTCTTCCCCCTGCTTGTGCTCTCTCTCTCTCTAAAATAAACAAAATCTTAAAAAAAAAAAAATTGAAGTAATTTGGATGAGTATAGGTGAAACTAAGGATATTCCAATAAGAACAAATATATAGGGGCGCCTGGGTGGCTCATTTGGTTGAGCGACTGCCTTCAGCTCAGGTTATGATTCTGGAATCCCAGGATCAAGTCCTGCATTGGGCTCCCTGCTCAGCGGGAAGTCTGCTTCTCCCTCTGGCCCTCCCCCTTCTCATGTGCTCTCTTTCTCTCATTCTCTCTCTCAAATAAATAAATACAATCTAAAAAAAAAGTGAATATATGTATGTTAAAACATACTTTAATACTTTATTACCACCAATCAAAGCAAACAATTTGACATATAAAAAATGCAACACACGTTTCCATCCCCACCAAAAACAATCTGGTTAATAGATGAGTCTTAGTTCTTCTCATTGCTAATGACTAAAAAAGTGTAGTATATTTCTTCATTAATACATATTAAATAAAAATATATATTAAAATGATCTATAGCCATAGTATACATGAAGTAAAAAACTAGAATCACATGTATTTTTATATTTAAAGTTTGATCATATATATGTGTGTATGTGTGTGTCTACCCATGTTTTGTACGTATACATTTTAGTATTAATGCAGTGAGTTTAAACATTTAGCTCAAAATTAATTTGAGTTACATAAATAATTGACTATTTTAAATATTTTATGTACCTAATCATAAAATGATATTTATTTATTTACCTATGCTTTATCAATGACTACAAAACCAACTTGTTTGAAACCCATTTATTTGAGACAGCAAAAACTAGTATTATCATGACCCTGAAACATTGTTTTGAAATTACTGAAATGGTTTTCATTTAAAGTAAACTCTAAGATTTGATTCAGTTGTTATTGAAATGAAATGAATGTCCAAGTGCATCAAATCAAAATAAAAGAAGTAAACCAGATGATGTAAAAATAGCAAGCAATAAAAATTTAGGTGGGATTAATCTACTTTCTTATATAAAACCATATCATTAGATGGGAAATACTGCCTCTTTTGATAATAATGAATTTGTTTTCTTAAATAAAACACTAGAGAATAAATTTTCATAGAAATTTCAAATAATTTAATGTGTTTCCTGCATAGAAAATGGACCAGACCATCTTCAGTCAAAGAACATGGAATGATTATCCCCTTGTCTGGCCTTTGGTCACCTCACAACCTAGAATGGGTCCTGCAGGAAGCAATACCTCTAGGAGTAATTTCACTTTGTAAAAAAGTCATTGCTTTTCACTTGGCCTACAACTTCTTAATTCATTTACTAGATTAGACCACAGAATCGGTAAAAATTGCTTTCTTACTTAAAAATTGATTATTTATTCTTTTATTCAGTATTTACCAACTATGTACCAAGTCTGGGGATATAGCCCTGAACTGGACAAACAAAGCTGTATCCCAATAGAGCTTACATTATGGAAGATGCCACTGATTATCCACACCTTATAAATTATTAGAGAAGCTCTCTACTTGACCATTAATCTAAAGATTAATTCCTTAGCTCTAGAGATGCAAAACGACTATCATTGAGAGTAACTGGGTTTCTGAGGTATTGTGTGTCCTACTTCTCTAATATTGGAAAGAACTGTAGTCTTAGGAGTAATAGTCACCAATAAGGTGGACATTTAAAATGGTGTGGAGTCTTCTCATCTTTATAAGGATGATTTTTTCATGTGCATTTGAGTTTTATTTGTAGCCTGTAGGTTCCCATAACACATAAACATCCCATTTAAGACAATTTAAAGCAGTTTTCACTTGAAGAATGAACTTTTCTGTGACGATTCTATTTCAGTTTGGTTTGGGGTTATTATGTCAGTTTGTTTTTGAGAGAGCACCAAATAAATTATAAAAATTGTTTAGTATTTATAAAATACAATATTTTGTTAATATATTACATATTCTTTATGATTCATTTGCAAAGTTGGATATAATAGAGATGAAGGACCTATTATACAATATTAATGGTTTTAAAGCATACGGTAAGAAGTATTAAGACTCAAGGGCATGGATTATTGGTATATTAATAACTAGTATCGTGAGGCTGAGTTATGAGTAAGGAAGAATATGGTGAATTTTAGAATAATATTAGCAAGAAACAACCTAAAATGGATTCAGCAATAGCAATTAGAAATAATTATAAGATGTAATTTATTTTTTTGTTTATTTTTACCTCTGGCTAGTAAAACCACCTAAATTATATAATTTCTTGAGTATATAGACAGATTCTGAAGCATCCAAAATTCTGTTTTCTTACTCATGCTAAGTAATGCAGTCACTTAAAAATTAAGCTTGAAAGTGTTGAATGAGTTATATATAGTTATTTTATGTATTATTCTCTAAATGCATGTCCCAGTAAAATTTCTTATTCATAAATTTAAGATTTAAAGTTACTGTTCGAGGGGCACTTGGGTGGCTCAGTCAGCTGTGTGTCTGACTCTTGGTTTCGGCTCAGGTCATGGTCTCAGGGTTGTGAGATAGAGCCCCACTTTGGGCTCTGCACTCAGCACGGAGTCTGCTTGAGACTCTCTCTCTCCCTCTGCCCCTCTTTCTCTGTCTCTCCAAAATAAATAAATAAATCTTCAGAAAATAATAAAGTTACTGTTGGAAATTCATGGTGGTTATCTAAATATGCATTTTAAAAGGTACAGCATTTTAGCCTGGAAACACAAAATATATCTTTATATGAAAGCCCTAACTACTGTAAAAGAGTGAGCATTTGACATTTTTTTTCTTAATTATCTTTGCCCAGATTTCTGACAATTTTATAAAAGCATCTGATGCTTCCCATTTTAGAGATGATGTATAACTTATTTTGTTGTCTATTCCTATAGCTGTCATGTGACAAATTAAATTTGCTTTTTAGAGAATATTAATGTCAGCATCTCCAGAATAAATTTAACTTAATTATTTTACATATATGAACTAATGTACCAAAGGTATATGCAAAATTACAATAAATTATATGTCCCTGCACCAAAGATGCTGCCTGCAGCATGCGTAATATTCATTATGAATTGTAAATTTCTTACACCATAACATTAACAAACACATGTTAATTATGTATGCAGTCATCTTTATTCCTTGCTCTCTTTTCCTCTTACACATTTCTAGTCAAGCTACAAAGTCCTAGACTTGAGGCTTTCAGCAATCTCTCCAAAAATAAATTAATTCTTTATTGTCTGAATTATCATGGCTCTTATTGTTTATATTCATATTTTTACCACTACAATTTACCTAAGGATCTAATCTCAAACTGGAGTGGATTGTTCAGTGTTCCTTTAGAAGCTATTGGGATTAATTCCATTAGACTAACAGCCCTGTTTACTTGGATCACCACAATAAACCAGCTATTATATTCTAGATATTGTCCATATATACACTAGCCAGACTTGATCTCTCATTTACCTCTGATCTCCCACTGTATGCTTTGGAATTCAATACCTGTTATCAGCAAAATATTCCATATCTTCAATATCTTCAATGTATTCTTTCATCTTCTTGCTTGAACTGACCTCCCTTGAGGAGATCCAGCCCCCTTTTTAATGGAGCCTCTACCTCCCTCCTCTTAATCCTTCCCCACAGATTTATATCTCCTCCTGAATATTAAGCATGTAAAGTATGTAGATCCTGTCTTTGAGGTGCATACATAAAATGTACTTTAGAGTTTTGCCCACATCATCATATATTAATTCATCTATATAAAATAGTAAAAGTTAAAACTGTGTGGAGTACTGACACAAATACCACCTACCACAGGACCTTGCAGTTTATTCACTAATGTGTTGTCAGTACCCAAACAGAGCTTGGATCATACTGGGTAAGTAATAAAGATTTGTTTAATTAATATATAAACTAATGGTTTATGTTCCCACCAAGCTCTTCACAGTCAATTCTAGATCACTCTTCCTTACTCTCACCTTCCCCCAAACCACAGCTTTGTAGAAGCACATGTTTTGAGACTATATCATTAGCCACTTCTCCATTTTATGGTCATATACTTAACCTCCTGGTCATCCCTTTTATATTTTGAATAATTTAGTTCATGGTTTACTGTCTTCATTGAGTGCAACATCAATATCCAAGCAGAAAATTCATCTAATACCTTGGCCTCCCAGTTTCTTCATCCCCTTACTTCCAACAACTTTCAAATTTTGATTTTAAATTTTCTACTCTGTAAGCACCATCTTCCCTCTCTCTAGCTTTTATACTCCAATATTACCACTCTAACAATTCTTTCCAGTGGTATTGGTAATTCAGTGCCTCCATTGTTTTGTTTTTCTTGCCCTTGATAATTGCCTTCTGTTTCCTTCTTACCCAGAGTGGATCCCAATGTCCATCACGGTGACCTCTCCTTCCCATGTAGCTTCAGTTCCTTTGGTCCTCCCTTGCTCCATATTCCTTGCCTGTCAAAACCCCAATTCTAGTTAAGCCAAATTCTCTGCCTACTCTACACCTGCACCTGGTAAGCTAAGCATGACTAGAAAAAAACAAAAATAAAAACAAAAACAAAACAAAATGAACCATGCTGACTGGTTTCACTTTATATTTGTAACATCACCTCACAAGTTGAATCTTTCTGCATCTATTCTGTTGATTAACTTTCTACCAGATGAGATGAATATTTCGTACTTTCCTTCTCTGTCTGCAAATCCCTAACAGCTTCCCTATTCCTTTTTCCTCCGAGCTGATAATCTGGATTTTTTATATCACTAAGCAAATAAAAGCACTTGGAAGAAAAGTTTCTAATCTTCCTGCTACCAACTCCATCAGTGATTTAGATAGATAGATGATAAATGATAGATAGATGATAGATAGACAGACAGATAGGGATGATAGATATTTTTTTTCCTCTTTCTTTCTCTCCAGGTGTTGGCTGGGTGGTTGTATTCTGGACAGTGTGGTTTAAGATGGTCTTATTCACATGTTTAAAGCTTCAGCTGGGATAGCTGGAGTCACTCTCCGTGTGGTCAGCCCTTCATCCTCCAGCAGGCTTGCCTGAGCTTCTCCACATGGTGGCAATAAGAGTCCAACAACAAGAAAAAGCAATTCCTAGTGAACAAGAACTTGTTCAAATCCCCTCTTTCTAGTGTCCCACTGACCAAACCAAACAAAATCACATAGCCAAGACCAGGGTCAATGTCAGAGGAGACTACCCTAAAGTGTGCAAATAGGGATAGGAATAATAGCAACTATTTTGTAAATAATCCATCCTCTTTCTAACCTTTTATTCCTCTCAGAATCATCTCCTTGCAAATATAAATGTAGTATCTATCATACTTATATTTTAGCTATATTTTATATCACAGAATTCAGTTCTTCAGTTGACCTAGCTATTTAAATAGACTTTTATGATCTGTCTAGGAGAAAATGGAGTCTGACTTTTTGTTCCAATTCTTACAGATAAATTGTTGGAGAAATTCTTACAAATGCATCGTTGGAATAATTTCAGCCTTCTCTGTTCAGTAAATTAAAAAAAAAATTAGATTTTATTTATTTATTTATTTATTTGACAGAGAGAGTACAAGCAACTATTTTGTGTTGCTTGAGATTTATTCAACTATTTTGTGTATTAATAGTACATTCCTTTTTATTGCTAAATAATAGTTCATTCTACGGATATATCACAGTTTGTTTATCTCTTTGTTCCTTGAAAGACATTTTGTTTATTTCCAATTTGGGGATAGTACAGATAAAGCTGAAGTGAACACTATTTTGTACAGATTTTGTGTGAACATAAGACTTCAGTTTTCTAGGATATATGACTAAGAATGCAATTGCTGAGTTGTATGGTAAATAGATATTTAACTTTATAAAAAACTGCCCAACAATTTTCCAGTGTAACTATGCTATTTTACATTCTTACTGGCAATATATGAAAAAGTGCCTCCACATTTGCATCAGAATTTGGTACTACCAGTATTTTTTTTATTATCTTAACCATTCTAACAGGTGCGTAATAGTAGCTCATCTGGTTTTAATTTGTGTTTCCCTAATGGCTAATTATGTTGAACATGTTTTCATGCACTTATTTTCCATCTATGTATCTTTTTTTGGTGAAATATCTGTTCATATTCTGGCTCATTTTCTAATTGGATTATTCATTTTCTTGCTGTTGAGTTTCTGTTAAAAGTTCTTTAAATATTCTGAGTGCATATCCTTTCTTGGAAATTCTGTGTGAAGTTTAGGTTGAGGTTTTTTTGTCTGTTTGTTTTGATTTTTACTTATAAATTACTGATTATTCCAATACCATTTGATGAAAATTCAGAAGCAAAAACACACAAAAAATTCTGTGCCATTTATTCCTCTACTAATACCATACAGTCTTGATTACTATAGCCACATAGTAAGTCTTAAAATCAGTGTGATTCCTTCAGGGTTTTTTTTTCTTTTCCTTTCTTTCTTTCTTTTCTTTTTTTTTTTTTTTTTCCAAAATTTTTCTGGCTCTTTGAGTTCCTTTGTCTTACTAACTCTATTTTTCTTTCCCCACATCTAAAATCACTTTAGATGGTTTTTCTGGTCAATAAGTTGCCATATTCCCTGTCTCATTAATATCTGTAGTTTTTTTTTTTTTTTCCTTTCTAACCCTCACTAGTGTCTTATTTATCCCTAGTTGTTTTTTCATGCTTCTCCTAAATTAAATTCCTTATAGACTCTTCTCTAATAATCCATCCTATGTTTTTTTCTTAAAATTTCGATTGAAGATTACTCCCTTCTAAGAAGCCTCCTGGCCTAGGCTCTGATGGCCACACTTTTTTTTTCCTATTTCCTTTTCCTTATTAGAGTCAGACTGTGAGTTTTTAAGGCCTTAAGCACACAAACAAAAAAAATCACTCCTCCCACATATAATTAAGAATGAAAACAACAATAAAACATGTATATAAAAGTCCATCAAAATTTTATTTATCCCCACAAAAACCCCTTCAATGCTACTCTATTTACTTATACTTCAAAATATAAAACTCTTTTAAAAATTTTCTATCTCATTTTTTTTTTCCTTTTTCTCTTTGCCCTTTATCCTCCTTCCCATTTTGTGCAGCTGCTTTGCTGCTGCCTCAGGCACATGCTTTGTCTTTCTATTGAGTAGTCCAACACTGGCTTTTATGAATAATTTGTTCTATGTCATAAAGCATTCATGTTTCTGCTCTAGTTGTCTTTATCTTTGTTGTCCTTCTGCCAAATCATAATCTCCTATTTTCTGTACCTTTTCAGATACCCTCCGTAGCCCCTACTAGTTAGCTAATGCCATGTTACCTCATCTGTCTCACCTTATCCCTCAGAATCTACTCTTAAATCTTTGCCCCTTTTCAAAATAGACAGTTACTTTCTATATTCTCCCGTATATATTTGTTACAATTGTTCCATGGATTGCAAATAGTTAAATTATTCCTTTGTGACTTCTCTCTCCTTAGAAAGATATATATCCTGCAGTGCCTGGATTTAAATAAATGGTTCCATACAATTTCTTTCCATTCATTACCTTCTGCAATAAGATATCTTTGGCCTTGTCCTCACATAGCTATATTGAATGGGAACTAAAGAAATCTGAGCACCTTTTGAAACTTTCTCTTTTCGGATAATTTCTTAACATCTATAAGATAGAGTGATGAGAGAATTGAAATTAGATGAAAATACTGCCTACATATATTGTCTTTTCTGTAGGTGGTAACACCACTCAACTATAATACTCCTTTTTAATGTGCAATTTTTACTCATTCACATTAGATGAGTAAATTCTCTAATCAATTAAAACATTTTGCCAAGATGATCACAACTCTTCACTTTCAAATATGTATTATTTGTTTGTATGTGAGGTCTTTGGTACTCAACCTTTCTCAACAAAGCAAATAAATTTCACTGTAGGATTGAAAGAATATTCTCACTGAATACTTAACTCCGAGTATTATTTACCATGCCTACATGTGCACCTCATTTTGATTGCATAGTGAGGTATATGAAAGCAGGTTTGAGTCTGACAAAATTAAAGACCCATGTCTGTGTACATCTGTGTACAAAGATGTCTCTACTTCTATATGCAGGTGAGGACATTCTAATCAGCAGATCCAGGTTATTTTCTAAAACTAACATTAATTAAGATGACTTCTTTCTTTCTGCCCCTTTAGCAAGTCTTTGCTGAATAACTCTACTTCACTGAGTACAAGCCTAACGGGTGTGAACAAAATGTAGCCTTTATTCAGATGACACAGAAATATATAATGTTGGATCAGAAGTAACTGAATCTTCTTTCAATGCATATATCTGTAGTTAGGTGACATGAACAGCACATATTTCTTATTCATGAGTTCTACTGCATGACAAGGAGGATTCACCTGCATCTTAAACTGTTATAAATCATTAATGTATTCTAGCTTGGAATTAGATAAGCTGATCATATTATATCAAAGAAAAAGTTCACACAGTGGCTGCTTCACACACATCAAGCCTTCTCATTTGGATTCCCGCTCCTGTGGCCTGCAGCAATCTTTGCAAATGATCTTTATTTCCCCTTATTCTTCTAAGAATTAAGAAAAAATGAGATTTTGAAAAAAAATTTACACTATCAAATTACTTTTTTCTTTTCATATAGTCATAGATTTTTTTTTTTTTGTCCTAACATGTATATGCTGTTGGAAGGATCTATAAACAGAGACACACTCCTCTCATGTTTAAATTCCCCTTCCTTCCCCTTCATCTTTGGTCTGTTTCAGACGGAAGAAGAACACAGGACATATAGCTCTGTAACAGTGTCTTCTATACGGAAGGTCTCCAGGGTGCTGCACTGAAGTCAGTGGCTTCTAACGTGTCTTTGTGCCTTCTCGAGGCGTTTAAAAAACACTAGGTAGGATGGCATCTTGCTTGCTTTAGAAATGAGTTGTTTTTCATTTCCCCTTTGACAGTTTTCTTCATAATACCTTTGGCATAAGTTGATTAATACCTATTCTTGGAAACACTTTTATTTTAGTGGCCAAGACTTTTGTTTTTTTTAATTTTTATTTTTTTAAATTTTTATTTAAATTTTAGTTAACACACAGTGCAATATTGGTTACAGGAATGGAATCCAATGATTCATCACTTACACACAAACACCCAGTGCTCATCACAGCAGGTACCCTCTTTAATACCTAATCCCCCATCTGGCCCATCCCCTACCCACCTCCCTCCATCAACTCTCAGTTTGTCCTCTGTAGTTAAGAGTCTCTTATGGTTTGTTTCTCCTCTCTCCTTCCCCCCCTTTCCATTTATTCATCTGATTTGTTTATCTTAAATTCCACATATGAGTGAAATCATAAGTATTTGTCTTTCTCTGATTGACTTATTTCATTTAGCATAATACATTCTAGCTCCATTCATGTTATTGCAAATGGCAAGATTTGATTCTTTTTGATGGCTGAGTAATATTCCATTATATATATTATGCATATATTTAAAATATTCCATTATTATATATAATATTTTAAATATATGTAATATATATGTATATACCACATCTTCTTTATCCATTCCTTAGTCAGTGAACACTTGGTCTCTCTCCATAGTTTCGCTATTGTTGCATGTTCCCCTTCGAATCTGTATTTTTGCATACTTTGGATAAATACTACTAGTACAATTGCTGGTTTGTAGGCTACTTCTATTTTTAACTTTTAGAGGCGCCTTCAAACTGTTCTCCAGAGTGGCTTCTGGCCAACAGTACAAGGGATTCCCCTTTCTCTGCTTCTTTGCCTAAACCTGTTGTTTCTTGGGTTGTTAATTTTAGCCATTCCGACAAGTGTGAGGTGGTGTCTCATTGTGGTTTTGATTTTAATTTTCCTGATGATAAGAGATATTGACCATCTTCTCATTTGTCTGTTAGCCATCTGTATGTCTTCTTTGGAAAAGTGTCTATTCATGTCTTATGTGCATTTCTCAACTGGGTTATTTGTTTTTTGGGTGTTGAGTTTGATACATTCTTTATAGATTTTGGATACTAACCCTTAATCAGAAATATCATTTACAAATATCTTCTTCAATTCTGAAGGTTGCCTTTTAGTTTTGTTGATTGTTTCCTTCACTGTGCAGAAGCTTTTTATCTTGATGAAATCCCAATAGTCCGTTTTTGCTTTGGTTTCCCTTGCCTTCGGAGACATGTCTAGTAAGAAGTTGCTGTGGCCAAGGTCCAAGAGGTTGCTGCCTGTGTTCTCCTCTAGGGTTTTGATGGTTTCCTGGCTCACATTTAGGTCTTTCATCCATTTTGAATTTATTTTTGTATATGGTATAAGAAAGTGGTCCAGTTTCATTCTTCTAAATGTGGCTGTCCAGTTTTCCTAACACCAATTGTTGAGAGACTGTCTTTTTTCCATTGGATATTCTTTCCTGCTTTGTTGAAGATTAGTTGACCATAGAGTTGAGGGTCCACTTCTGGGCTTTCTATTCTGTTCCACTGATCTATGTGCCTGTTTTTGTGCCAGTACCATACTGTCTTGATCACTACAGCTTTGTTATATAGCTTGAAAATAAAAATTGTGATGCCTCCAGGTTTGCTTTTCTTTTTCAAGATTGCTTTGGCTATTCAGGGTCTTTTGTGATTCCATACAAATTTTAGGATTGTTCTAGCTCTGTGAAAAATGCTGAGGGTATTTTGATAGGAATTGCATTAAATGTGTAGATTGCTTTGGGTAGTACAGACATTTTAACAATGTTTGATCTTCCAATCCATGAACGTGGAATGGTTTTCCTTTGCTTTGTGTCTTCTTCAGTTTCTTTCGTGTTTTAGAGTTTTGAGAGTACAGATGTTTTACTTCTTTAGTTAGGTTTATTACTAGGTATATGGTTTTTGGAGCAATTGCAAATGGATTGATTCCTTGATTTCTTTTTCTGCTGCTTCATTACTGGCATATAGAAGTGCAACAGATTTATCCACATTGATTTTATATCCTGTGGCTTTGTTGAATTTGTATCAGTTCTAGCAATTTTTTGGTGGAGTCTTTCAGGTTTTCTACATAGAGTACCATGTCATCTGCAAAGAGTGAGTTTCACATCTTCCTTGCTGATTTGGATGCTTTTTATTTCTTTTTGTTGTCTCATTGCTGAGGCTAAGATTTCCAGTACTATGTTAAATACTAATGGTGAGGGTGGACATCCTTGTCTTGTTCCTAACCATAGGGGAAAGACTCTCAAGCTTCATTTGATGTTCTTTTTCTAGCTCCTTTAGGTGTACGGTTAGGTTGTATATTTGAGACTTTTCTTGCTTCTTAAGGAAAGCCTGTATTGCTATATACTTCCCTGTTATGACCGCCTTTGTGCCTTTGCTGCATCCCAAAGGCTTTTGACTCTCATATTTTCATTTTCATTTGTTTCCATGTATTTTTCGTTTATTTTTTCTTTAATTTCTGGTTAACCCATTCACCTTTCATAGGATTCTTTAACCTCCATGTATGTGTGGTCATTCCAAATTTTTTCTTGTGGTTGACTTCAAGTTTCATAGTGTTATGGTCAGAAAATATGCATGGTATATTCGCAACCTTTTTGTATTTATTGAGGCCTGATTTGTGACACAGTATATGATCTATTCTGGAGAATGTTCCATGTGCACTCGAAAAGAATGTGTATTCTGCTGTGTTAGGATGAAATGTTCTGAATATATATATCTATATATCTATATAATCATTGTTTTAGCTCTAGTTCAGGCATCTTATATCTGTATTGATTAAATCCCTGGCTATGAATTCTACTTCCCATTCTTTCTTTTGGGGTGAATTTCTCTGGTCATTTTTCCAGAAAGGAAAAAAACAAAACAACAAAACAAAAAACAAGAAAACTAGATCCTGGGTGTGTTTTATTCTGCTTATTAAAAGAATCTAGATCAAAAAATTAAAAAAAAGATAAAATAAAATGAAAATAAACAAAAAATAAAATATATATAATATATATAAATAAAAATTAAAATGATAATAAATTTTTAAAAAAGAATTGAAAAAAGGAAAAAAATGAAAATAAATAATAATAAAACAAAAAATAAAAGTAAAAAGGAAGCTAGATCCTATTTCCCCTAGAGTTGAAGCTTTGCAGTACTCTGATCAGTAGACTTGGTACAAAGGAGTTGTTTGTGCTCATCTTCTGGGGGAGGGGCCTGTTGCACTGATTCTCAGGTAGACTTGCCTTAGGGAAAATGCACCTCCAGGGCAGAGGGGGGCGGGGCTTGGTGTAAGGGGCTCCAGCCTCCACTAGGTGGCACTGTTTTGCTCCCTGAAATCTTTCAATGCTGATGGGTGTGATGAATAGCCCTGGAGCTGAAAGTTCACGCCCCCAACTCTTCAGGGTGCCCTCACAGAAGAGCAATCACTCCTCTTGTGTCTCCCGTTTCTGTCAGAACCCTGTATTCACCCAGCCTGTGTCTGAGCTTTTTTATCTCAGGCACACAACAGAGTTTCAAAACTCCAAATTCTAGGGACTCCCGTGGCGAGGACCCATGCTTATCCTCTGGGGGAGGGTCCTGCCATGCTTTTGCCATTTGCTGGCTGTCCCAGGAAAGTGGTGGCACGATTGCACAGTGGTTCAGAGTTTATGGCAAAACAACAGAAAGTTGGCACCAAGACTCATTGCTCCCAACTGGTGTCCCCACTCCTATGCTTGGGAACAGTGCAGCATGTTGGTGCCACCCATTCTTCTTGTGATCCAGGGGATCCTCAGACAATGCTGTCACTCCTAGAACTCTGTCTCACTTTGCTACCTCAGCACCTTTAAGCCAGGCATGTCTCCCACCATAGCAGACTTCTAAAAGTTCAGATTTTGTGCTCCTCTACTTATAATAATTTGCAGTAGCCTCCCTAAGCAGGGCTCCCTTCCTGCCTCAGTACCCACAATTATATCTCCCCCAAGTCAACTCTCTGCACCTCCTACCTTCCAAACGGTGGTTGCTTTCCTACTTGTAGGCTTGCAGTATTAGTTCTCTCAGACTTCCCATTGATTTCTTAGGTGTTGAGAATGCTTTGATAACTATCTAGCTCTGTTAGAGGGACGAGACAAGCTTAGGGTCCCCCTAATCTGGTGTCATCTGAACTCCTCCTTGTTAATGGCCAAGATTTTTAAAATGCAGTCCCCATATTCAAACATACAAGGCAATGGGGCTCAATTTCTTCTATTTCCTCTAATCCAAATTCTTCTATTTCCTCTAATCTAAAATTCAAGATTATTTCATGTAAACTCTGAATAAGTGAGAAAATTGAGGAACATTTTGGAAAATATAAAATGTATTTTCCTTTATATTTACAAGAACCTATAGTATTTAAAATTTGGCTACTATGATGACATAAAATAAATATTCAAAGAAGAAATATGAATTATAAGAAACTGAATTTTAAAATCATTCTAAGTATAGCAGAAATATAGAGTGTATATGAATTAAAGGTTACAATAGTAACAGGGTCCTTTAAGATAGAGAAATGTTCAAAATCAAGATAGCAACATAACAAGCCTGCCATGATTTCTCCAGTTCCTGATTTAAATAGTTACACAATATACAAAATACAGAAGTACATAAAACACAGAAAATATGATAAGCAAAAGAATGTCTCAGCAAGGCTTAATTTCCACTCTTAATTTGATTTATTTATATTCTTATTTTTTCCAGGAAAGATTTAAACTAGCTTACAAGGATAAACAAAATATGACAAAGGGTATAAATTAAAGTTGAAAGAAAGGATAAATATTGAGAAGAGAAAATGGAACCAGGAATATACCAAAATTCATGCTATAACAACTCATTTGCTAATGCTGAGTCACACTTTTAGCTTTAAACTTTCAAATAGCCAGGAAAGAATTTTTCTTTCCATTTGTATAACTGAGAATGTTTAAGAGGCGCTCAAACCAAGTATTTAAGGAAAAAACTCCACACAATTATTAGTACTAAGGGAGGATTTTAACTGATGAAGCTCATCAGAGAACATAGGCAGGTACATTACATGGTATTCTCAACAATATCCTTATAATAAGTACAACAATAAATTAAAAAGGGTAACTTCTCATAATGCATAAATATATTCTAAGACCATCACCTATGATCAATTACTTAGGGATCCAAGAGTAATCCAAGGGGTAATCCAAGGGATTACCAGTAGGGAAATACCAGAATTCTCTTCAGAAAATTGTTTTGAATCAATTTTAAACTATAGATAAATTCAAGAAAACCCAAACATGATAATAGAATACAAAAACACACTGAAGATGAATTGAGTATAACTGATAGTGAAGAAAATCAAAATAGTGATATGGAGGACACAGATTAAAGGGCATGATACAATGAAAAAAATACATAAAATGTTTCAAGGGATTATAATAAATAAAGAGAAAAGAAAATGTGAAGCTCTAAACTCCAAAAAACATTTTCAAGGAAGGTCTGAAGGTGGGGAATAGGGTAAATTTAATAGATTAATCGTAGGGATTTCTGGTAACAAAAGATAATTATAAACTACTCATGGAACTCTTATGATTTCTAAAATTTCTATTAAAAGTATATAAAAATAAAATTAGATCGGCACTGGAAAATCCCATGTGCATAGTCCATTATGTGGATATACCACATTTGTTTATCTATTTATCAGTTGATGGATATTACAAAGTATGCTGCTATGGGACACTTGTCTCCAAGTTTTTGTGTAGACGTATGTTTTTATTTCTCTTGGATATAAACCTAGGAGTGGTATTGCTGGGTCACATGGTAATTCTGCCTATTTTTAAATCAGATTTGTTTCTTTGCTATTGAGTTTTATGAGTTCTGTATACATTCTGGATATAACACCCTTGTCATGTGTGATTTACATGTATTTTCTCTCATTCAGGAGATTGCCCTTTCATTTTGTTGATGATTTCCTTGGCTGTGCAGAAGATTTTTAATATAATGTAGGCTCACTTATTTATTTTTATTTTATTGCCTTTTTTTTTTTTTTTAGTCAGATTAAAAAAAAAAAACAACAACAACTCATTGCCAAGACCTGTCAAAAAACTTTCAGGTCTTATGTTCAAGTCTTTAATCCATTTTGAGTTAATTTTTTGTATATCATGTAAGATAGTGGTCAAGTTTTATACTTTTGCATGTGACCGCCTAGTTTCCCCAGCACCATTTCTTGAAGAGACTATCCTTTCCTCATTGTATATTCTTCATCATAAATTAATTGGCCATAAATATGTGGGCTAATTTCTGGGTTCTCTATTCTGTTCCACTGATTTATGTGTACGTTTTTATGCTAATACCATACTGTTTTTACTATAGCTTTGTAATATAGTTTGAAATCAGAGACCATGATGATTCCAGCTTTATTCTTTCTCAAGATTGCTTTGGCTATTTTAAGGTTTTTTGTTTCAAGATTTTAGAATTATTTATTCTATTTCTTTAGAAAATGCCATTGGAATTTTGATAGGGATTACATTGAATCTGTAGATTGCTTTGGGTATTTTGGACATTTTAACTATTGTTCTTCCAATCCATGAATATGGACTATCTTTCCATTTATTTGTGTCTTCAATTTCTGTCATTATGTGTTTTAGTTATCAATGTACAGGTCTTGAACACCTTTAATTAAATTTATTCCTAGATATTTTATTCTTTTTGATGCAATTACCAATGAGATTGTTTTCTTTGTTTCTCTTTCTAGTGTATAGAAATGCAGCAGATTTTTTTGTGTATTGATTTTGTATCCTACAACTTTACTGAATTCATTTATTTCTTCTGTGTTTTGATGAAGTTTTTAGGATTTTCTATATAATGTTATATGTAAATAGTGACAGTTTTACTTCTTTCTTTCCAGTTTGAATGCTTTTTATTTCTTTTCCTTGCCTAATTGCTCAGGCTAGGTCTTCCAATACTATGTTGAATAAAAGTGGCCAGAGTGGGCAACCTTGAAAGGCTCTCAGCTTTTCACCTGTATATAATGTTAGCTGTGGGCTTGCCTTATATGGCCTTTATTATGTTGAGTCATGTTTCTTCTATACTCCCTTTGTTGAGAGTTTTAATCATAAATGGATGTTGAATTTTGTGAAATGCTTTTTCTGCATCTATTGAAATGATCATATTTTTTTATTCTTTGTTTTGTTAATGTGATTTATCACATTGATTGTTTTGTAAATATTGAGACATCTTTGCAACCCTGGAATAAATCCCCCTTGATCATGGTTTATGATCTTTTTAATGTTGAATTCAGTTTGCTAATATCTTGTTGAGGACCGTTGAACATTTTCACAACATGTTCTTCAGGGACACTGACCTGTAATTTTGTTTTCTTGTGGCATCCTTGTCTGGTTTTGGTATGAGGGTAATGCTGGCCTCTTAAAATGAGTTTGGAAGGATTCCCTCTTATTCTATTTTTTGGAAGAGTTTGAGGATTGGAATTACTTCTCTGAATGTTTGGTAGAATTCACCAGTGAAGTAGTCTGTTCTTGGACTTTTGTTTGTTGGGAGGTTTTTGATTACTGATTCAATCTTTTTACTAGTAACCAGTCTGTTCAGATTTTCTCTTTCATCATGATTCTGTCTAGGTAGGTTGTATGTTTCTAGGAATTTATTCATTTCTTCTAGGTTGTCCAGTTTGTTGTCATATACTTATTTTTGTTTAAAAAATATTTATTTATTTGAGGGAGAGAGAGAAAAAGAGAGAGAGAAAACACATGAGCAGGGGAAGAGGCAGAGGGAAAGGTCAAATTCAGTATTAAGTCTCATCAAAACAAAACAAAACTAAACAAAACAGAAGAACAAAAAAACCCAAACACACAAAACAAACAAAGTCTATATTTAAGATTTTTTGTGGTCTTTCTCTAGCTCAGGTGGAGTAAAAGTTCTAGATGCAACCAGCATTTATATTAGAAACAAAAGTTTCTCTTGCTTCATTAGCATCCAAGTACACATCAAGGGATGTTTGCAAATTCTTTTAAAGATTTTATTTATTTATTTGACATAGAGAGAGACAGAGAGAGAGGGAACACAAGCAGGGGGAGTGGGAGAGGGAGTAGCAGACTCCTCACTGAGCAGAGAGCCGGTTGTGGGGCTGAATCCCAGATCTGAGATCATGACCTCAGCTGAAATCAAGAGCCAGAGGCTTAACCACCTGAGCCATCCAGGCACCCTTGGCATATAATTGTTCTTAGTGGCCTCTTATGATCTTTTGTATTTCTGTGGTATCAGTGTAAAAACTCCTCTTTAATTTCTGAGTTTATTTGAGTCCTCTTTTTTGGTTGTTGTTGATGAGTCTAGATAAAGGCTCCTGATCTTAAATTTTGCTCTTCCTTTCAAAGAACTGGCTCTTAGTTTTGTTGATCTTTTCTATTGTCTTTTTAGTCTTTATTTCATTTTTTCTACTTTCATTTTTGATATCTCCTTCCTTGTACTAACTTGTGGCTTCATTTGTTCTTTTTCTAGTTCTTTCAGGTGTAAAGTTAAAATGTTTATTTGAGACTTTTGTTGTTTCTTGAGGCATGCATTTATCATTATGAACTTTCCTCATGAAACTGCGTTCGCTGCATCCCACAAATTTTAGTATATTTCCATTCTTTTCATTTTGTCACAGGTATTTTTAATTTATCTTTTGAATTCCTTTTTTATTTTTTGGTTATTCAGTAGCATGTTGTTTAATCTCCACATAGTTGTGAATTTTCCAGTTTTCTTTGTGTAATTAATTTATAGTTTCAACCCATTATGGTCAGAAAAGATGCTTGATAAGATTTTAATCCTTTTCAGTTTATTAAGGCTTGTTTTGTGGTCTATCATATGATCTATCCTGTAAATGTTTCATGTGCACTTGAGAAAAATGTGTATTCTGTTGATTTTGGATAAGATATATATAGACCTATAATAGACCCAACATATATATGGGATATATATATTCCTGCCATTCTTTATTTAGATATTTCCTTAGTAAGGGGTATATATATCCAGCTGTTCCAACATGTCATTTAAGGCCATATTTTCTTACTGATTTTTTTATTGATTTTCTTATTGATTTTTTTGTCTGGATGATCTATCCATTGATGTAATGGAATACTTAAAAATCCTACTATTAGTGTGTTGCTGTCTATTTCACCCTTTAGGTCTGTTCATATTTGCTTTATATATTTAGTTGCTACTATGTTGCATATATAAATATTTATAAATTTTATTTGTTATTGTATATCTTCTTTAGTTACATCCAATAAATATTAATATGTTATATTTTCATTTTTGTTAATCTCAAAATATTTTCTAATATTTCATGATTTATTATTTGAGTAATTACATACTTAGGAGTATACTGTTCAATTTCCACATATTTTAAATTTCTCAAATTTTATTTTGTTGTTGATTTTTCATTTAATTTCATTGTGGTTGGAGAACATAACTTATAAATATTAGCTACTCATAAATATTTTACATTTATTAATTCATTAAAATCTCACAAGAACTACATGAGGTAGTACTTTCAGCATCCACATTTTACTTACAAGGAAACTGGGATGCAAAGCATGAAGGTATTGTGCAAACTCCTACATCTGTCAGCATCTAAGGGGAGCTGCAATAGAATCTAGCAAACTTCCTGAGAGCCTATTCTCAACCATTCTTTAGACAAATTTTTAGTAAGAGATGATTGGACTAATTTTAATTTTTTCACTATTATTAGCAAAGATGCCACCAGTGATAATTATATTAATTAGCAATAAATAAAATAGCAATAATAGATATTGGTAATTATTTATAGTAGAAAATCTTCTGAACTAGCTGCATTGTTTCCTAAGTAGCTGATTTTCATGTCACTTATAAAAAATGCACTAAAAAAGTGTCCAAGTGTCATCAATAGAATATTACAAATAGAGCACATACACACACATATGCACAAACATACATTTATTATTACAAAACTATAGTAATCAAAACATTCTGTTACTGGCATAGACAGACCTATAGGCCAACAGAATAGAAAAGAGAACCCACAAATTCTTGCACATATGGTCAAATATTTTTTTACTAGGGTGCCAAGATTATTCAATGGGAAAAGCCCAGTCTTTTCAACAAATGGTGTTGAGAAAAGTGGATATCCACAGGCAAAATAATGAAATTCGACCCTTAGGTTACAAAAGTGAACTAAAAATGGATCAAAGATGTAAACATAAGAGGTAAAACTATAAAAATCTTAGAAGAAAACATAGGAGAAAAGTATTATGATATTAGATTTAGCAATGATTTCTTGGATATGACTCTTAACAGCATAGGCAACAAAACTAAAAATAGATAAATTAGACCTCATTAAAATGAAAAAATTTCTATACATCAAAGGACACAAACAGCAGAGTTAAAAGGCAGCCTATGAAATGGGAGAAGATATTTAGAAATAATATATCTGATAAGGAGTTATATTCAAATTATATAAAGAACTCCTACAACTCAACAACAAATAAAGCCAAATGACCCAATCAGAAAATGGGCAGAAGACTTGTATAGGCATTTCTCTAAATAAGATCTATAGAAATGTGGGCGCCTGGGTGGCTCAGTTGGTTAAGCGACTGTTTTCGGCTCAGGTCATGATCCTGGAGTCCCGGGATCGAGTCCTGCATCGGGCTCCCTGCTCGGCAGGGAGTCTGCTTCTCCCTCTGACCCTCCCCTCTTCTCCCTCTAACCCTTTTAAAGATAAATAAAATCTTAAAAAAAAAAAAAAAGATCTATAGAAATGACCCTCAAACACATGAAAAGATGGTAACATCTCTAATCATTTGGAAAATAAAAAATCAGAACCACAATGAGATATTACCTCTCACCTGTTGGCATGGCTACTATTAAAAAAAAATGAAGAGAAAAAGAAAAAAAGTATCAGTGAGGATGCCTAGAGAAATTGAAACCCTTGTACATTGCTGATGGGAATATAAAATTGTGCAGCCGCTATGGAAAATAATGTGATGGTTCTTCCAAAAATTAAAAATAAAATTATCATGTGAGACAGCAATTCTGTAACTGGTAGGTACCTAAAAGATTTGAAAGAAGAGTTTTAAAGAGTTACTTGTACTCTTGTGTTCATTGTACAATTATTCACAATAGCCAAAAAGTAGAAGCCACCCAAGTGTCCATTGACAGATGAATGGATAAACAATATGTGGTATATACATATAATAGAATATTATTCAGTCTTAAAAATGAAGGAAATTCTGACACATGCTACAACGTGGCTCAGCCTTGAGGGCATTAGGCTAAGTGAAATAAGCCAGTCACAAAAGGATAAATGCTGTAGGATTCTACTTATGTGAGGTACCTAGGGTAGTCAAATTCATAATGACAGAAAGTAGAATGGTGTTTTCCAGGGACTGAGGGGAGGGTGAAATGAGTTGTTTAATGGATACAGAGTTTCAGTTTTTCAAGATGAAGAGTTCTGGAGATATGACTACATAACAGTGTGAATGTACATTATTGAACTATACATCTAAAAATGGCTAAGGTGGTAAATTTTGTGTTATATATATTTTACCACAGTTAAAATATGCATCATTTTTATGCATAATTATTGGCTAGGCAAGACTCAGGTTAATTTAATAAAAAATTTGTTTTTGAAGGAAAAAATAGTAAATGAAAGGAACCATGTATTAATCTTCATACCTGCCAGAAAAAATGGATAAAATACAACATAATTTTCTGATTTTAAAATTGTTCACAAAAAAGTAATAGAAAAAATGTTACTTGACTAAAATAAAATTATCTTTTTCAAACTCAGTAACTTTCTTAATGCTAAAAATTTAAATATATAGCTCATAAAATTAGATATAATATAAAGAATCTACTGTAACACTTATTACTGGAAGTTTTAACCCATGAACTATTTTTGTAAGTTAAGAAAACAAAATTAATTTTAATTTTTTCAGGCAAATAAAACATCATAATATTGACGAGGGATTCCATAGTGGAAAACAATAGAGTAGAAACTGACCCATTATCTATCAAACATACAATGTGATGAGTAATAAAAATGTGTCTAAAGCTATTATAGGAATGCCTGGCTCAGTTGGTTAAGCGTCTGCCTTTTGGCTCAGGTCATGATCCCAGGGTCCTGGGATGGAGTCCAGCATCGGGCTCCCTGCTCAGAGGGAAGCCTGCTTCTCCCTCTCCCATTCCCCCTGCTTGTGCTCTCTCTCTCTCTCTGACATATAAATAAAATCTTAAAAAAAAAAAGCTATTATAATTAAAATGCGAGCTTAGACAATTAGTGAATGTTTGGAAAAGAATAAATTTAAATTCTCATTTTAAGGACGTCTGTGTGGCTCACTCAGTTAAACGTCTGCCTTTGGCTCAGGTCATGATCCCAGAGTCCTGGGATCAAGTCCTGCATCGGGCTCCTTGCTCAGTTGGGAGACTGCTTCTCCCTCTGCCTCCTGTTCCCCCTAGTTGTGCTTTCTCTCTCTCTGACAAATAAATAAATAAAATCTTTTAAAAAAATCCTTATTTTACTGTATAAACCAAAAATGTCAATGAATTAAATAATTAAAAGTATATTTTAAGTATAATAAACATTAATTTGTTTCATAACAAGAAAAATGCCCCTAATATTAGACTAGATATAAAACAGAAACAAAACTTTATATATCATATAATCCTTTTGAAAAATAAATATTAATACAAACATAGCTGAGGGAGTAAGAGAGAGAGGATATTTTTACATACAAAATGTACATATCAAAACATACTCCTGAGCTAGGTAATTAAGGGTGATTTTTATTTTCTTTGAATACCTTTACCTATTTTACAAGTCTTCTACAATATACATTTATTTCTTTAATAATTAGAGAAATAATCATTATTAAAAATAATAATGCCTTTTTAAAACCCTGTACAATGTTTGAATGAATTTAATTAAGTGCTTCTTGAATGCTTGTTTTTCCCATCTTCTAACTTGAATGCTAACTCTACCTCAGCTTACTCTGTCTTGGTATTTCATCTTGATTGATATAGTACGTGATTTACTATGGCTTCCTCTCTTCCTCTATTCACTAAGGGAAGCATGAAGGGAAGATGAAATTCACACCTGAGAAATTATTTTCTTCTGCTTCCTTCTGACTCCAACCTGCTTACAGCTTGTGCAGGTCACATTAAGCTCTGGGAGAGTCTGTCAAAGCTCACCTTTTGAGTAAGAAATTTAACAAAACGCAGCAGGAGGTTCTCAGACTGTTTCAACTTTTGAGTAACTTCGTTCAATCTGGTTCTACTTTTTCTGCTTGGAAATTCAAGTGGTCTTCATTATTTTTGTGACTTTTACATCAGAGCCTATTATTCAACATATCTAATGCAGCTATTCTTAACTTACACTCCACTGTAGGAACATAAACACTGTAATACATCCTCCCACTATTTCATACCAAACTGTACTCGGACAAAATCTCCCATCAGCACCTTCTTTCTGTTTAACTCATAAAATATGGCAATCAACAAAGGTATTTATTTCTCCTGAGGTATCCATTAGAGAATTGGTTTTCTATCACTTTGAATTTTACCCAGAAAAATCTCTCAAATCCAACAAAGCCAAATCTCAAGGTAAATAAAAAGATCAAAGTATAGACCAAAAGAAAAACATGTTAAACTCATAGATGAAATAATTTATAAGATTTTAAAATATTCAGATACTACGTAGCTATTTGGAGGGAAAAAAATACCCTCTTTATCTGTGATTCTAATATTAATTTTAAATGGTTTTCTTTAATACAGAAAAATGTAGAGACACAATAAAATTTACACTTAAATATAAACTTTTATGAAAAGAACTAAGATGTAAATGCTACCCTAACCTCTGCTCTGATTACTAAAAAAGTGAAGTAAGGTAATTTTAAATTAAGTTGTCATAATTTTTTATGTTTATTAGAGCTAGCATCTTAATTTTAGGTTAAATATACATTGTAGGAGTATACTGTTTTATGGGCTTTATGAGTATTTTATTATACACTGAGGCTCTTTGCATAATCACTGTGGAACTTGAAGGCCAATAGCATTATTTTAAATACAACAGGGGTTTCTAGTTGTTGTGCTTCCTTTGATGGCATTTCAATGATTGAATTATTTAATAGCCAATTATTAATGTATTTCAATGTATAAAGATACTCTACATCTCAGTGTCCAGTGTGTTATATGAAGCTGTCTACAAAGCTGTTTCAATCCATTGATTTATGTACAATTTCAAAATATCAACTACTTTCATTTAAGCCTGTAGTATTAGGCTTCTGTTGATAGAATAGTAAATTTACTGGGTAGATTCAGAACTGAATTCAAATTCTATACCTTTGGGCAATGATTTAAAAAACTTTTTACTTCATTTCTCTTCTCTACCTAAGTTATATAAAACAATGAATTTAAAATTGAAAGATTTAGGTTTAAATCTTGGCTCCATCCAGTGTTACTAAATGTTTTGACATTGGACTATTTCTTGATTTCTATGAATATCAGTTCCACTTTGTGAAATTAGAATCATAATATCTATTGCCTTAAGAGAAACAAGTAAAATAATGAATATAAAAGTATTTTGTAAATTGCAGAGCTTCACTTTAAATTTTGTACATAGTACATATGTATTTAGTGCCTATTTTTATCCTGAGTTCCCTTTCCCTTAAAGTGTTCCACATCTTAGTTGAGGAGGCAAATACAAGTAAGGTTCATTCAAAGAGTCAGATTATATGCAGGCATACGAAGTATTATAGGAGGCTTGCAGAGTATAAAATCTCTCAATAACCATGGGAGACTTGGCAGAGGCATGACATTTGTGGTGGGGTTTAAGAGAGATGAAAAAGAGCTCCAGATAGAGGTAAGATCATGAACTTTGAATGGAAGCAAGGACTACCATAGCTGTGGAGTGGTGCAAAATTGATGTTAGCTACAGTGTAGGATATACAAAGAAACATGGTGGGAACTGAAGTTTATAAAATATTTTAACAGAAGGTAAAGAGCCATGGAGGCCAAGTTAGGAATTTGGACTTTTTCCTTGGTTGAGTCAGGAGCCACTAGAGCTTTTTAATGTTTCTTCCTCCAGATTATGCCCCATACCATATACACCTTTTTTTTTTTGCCTTAAAATCTGGTGGCAGTAGAGGATGCCAAGTAGTTAATGTCTAAGACCTGAAACCCTGAACACAAGGGTTACAGTTTAATGAACTGAGTGTGGGTAAAGTGTGGATGAAAAAACATACTTTAACCAATCTGATTATGATTATTTAACAGTAAAAAATTGCACAGTAGTAAAATGTTGACAGTCAAATAATGCTAAAAGTTTATAACAGGATACTACTGATGAAAATGGCTGAATAACCTCTTAATTAATAGGATCTGCAGGCACAGTGCTTTAGGAAAATGTAGATCCTGGCCTCATCGAAATATTGGTAGATGTCCTTCCCATTATATACATGAACCCAGACAATTCACTTAATATGTACATGCATATGTTTATCATGCAGAGTAAATGCTTTAAAAATATGCTGAATGAATATATGGTAGAGAGTATATTTACCCATTAGGCTTACATAATTACCGCTTTTGCTCATAAAACTGACAGAACTGGCCTAATTTTCATTAGGCATGGCTACAGTTTTCCTACACTAATGATATTAATGCCATACTTGTTTTGATACCCAAGAAAGTAATTAGGTTGTTTTTGATGATAGTGAATATAATATGTATATTAACAAATTGGTATATGTTTCATTTCATTTTTTATTTCAATTTAGATGTAATCAGCTGATAGTGATCCTAGTCAGCTAGCTAACAATCAAGATAAGCACACTTTACCCTATTATTATTTGAAAACATGATTTTAATGAATTTGAAAAGACATTAATAAGAAATTTTCAAGAAAAATCAGGTTAATAGTTTAAATCCGAGCATATTGAGTACCTTTACAGTCATAACTATTCCATCATTAGTGCAAAATTGCATATAGCTAAGTGGATTAAGCACTTTTTTTTTCTTTCATTGAGTGATATATGTTAACTCCTTTAAAAAACTAATGACTTATGGAATATTTATATATTTGAATCTGAACTATACAAATTCTTAGAAATTATGTCTGCCATCTTCCGCTTATAGAACTACATATACTATGTGAATTAAAATTAATGTACTAGAGTTTTTTATGGTAAAATATATATAACATAAAATTTGCTATGTTAACCCTTTTTAACCATACAATTTTCAGTGGCACTAATTATAATTACAATGTTGTGCAACTATCACCAGAATCTATTTCAAATTTTTCAGTCATCTCAAACAGAAACTATGCTGCAAAAGGTCAAAATTTAGGATTACCAAATGATCTAGCAATCCCACTTTTAGATATGGACCCAAAAGATTTTAAAGCAGGGATCCAGATACTAGTACATATACATATGTTTAGCTTCTTGAGAAACCACAAAACTTTTCCAAAATGGTATACTATTTTACATTCCTTTCAGCAATGTACAAGGGTTCTTCTAATTTCTCTACATCCTTGCCAAAATATACGATTTTCTTATTTCTTAATTACAGCCATCCTAGTAGATGTGAAGTGTTAACCTTGGGGTTTTGATTTGCACCTTCCTAATGACTAATGATGCTAAGCCTCTTCTCATGTGCTTACTGGCTATTTGTATATCTTCTTTGAAGAAGTGTCCATTTAAGACCTTTTCCCCATTTTTAAATTTTGTTGTCTTTTTGTTATTGAGTAGTAGTAGTTCTTTATATATTCTGGATATTAATCTTTTGTGTCAATCCTTTAGTTAACCCTCAGACTGATTAGAACAAACACAATAATATGTTAGTAAGGTGTATTCTGGTCTCTCCAGATCCAGGGACCAGGGTCTCACACTAGGAACACAGGCTCCCATCTTCAGTACTGCAGCCAAGCCAAGCAAGAAAGAATGCCACAACTTTTTCCTACTGTTTTCCTGCTTCAGCATTCTCTTGGTTGCTTTATACCTTTGACATTTTTAGAATTCTTACAAAGTTGAATCTGACAGTTTCTGCTTGTTGTTTAATGTTTTCTTGAAGAGATGGCTGTTTGGAGCTGTCTGCTCTGCCATTTTGCTGATGTCAAGCACTGTACTATATAGTTTTATATTTAACTAGAGTTGCTGGAATTAATAAGTAACCCTGAATTAGAAGACATGTACTAAGTACTGTAAGAGATATACAGGTGGAAAACTGGCCCTCAGGGAATTTAGAGACTGATATGACATGTATATAAATTCCTATTGTACAAGGTAGTTTATGACCTACACTAAACCAAGGGAGTAAGGAAAGGATTAATAATGATAACTTTTAAGGTGGACATTGGGGTTAAGTAGGATTTTTATAGTTGGTGATAATGAGGAGAAAACATTCAGATGGAAGTGATAGCATAATACAAGGAATGAGAAGTAGAACAGAGAAGAATCCTGTTTTATGGGTATGTAGCCTATTTGTAGAGTTTGGTGGAGGATAGAGGCAGATGGTAATTACCTTTATATTTTATTCAGAAGGCAATGAAAATATAAGCTGTGATTAAAACTATTGCTTCAGAAGTTTAGCTTGACAATGATATGTAAATGATTTGAGAACACTAAAGTACATGTTTAATTGAGATGGGTGTATTTTTCTTAGTAACTGAATCCTTGTTTGTTATGTATGAGTATTTAAGAACTATTTCTAATTTGAAATTTTCAAATAAATAGCTTAAAAATAGAGCATATTTTATTTTATTATTTTTTTAAGATTTTATTTATTTATTTGACAGAGAGAGACACAGTGAGAGAGGGAACACAAGCGGGGTGGTGGGAGAGGGAGAAGCAGGCTTCCCGTGGAGCAGGGAGTCCGATGCAGTGCTCGATCCCAGGACCCTGGGATCATGACCTGAGCCGAAGGCAGACCCTTAACAACTGAGCCACCCAGGCGCCCCAATCTAGCATATTTTAAAAATGTAAAACAAATAAAAGCCATTCTCTAGTGTTTATCAGTTATCAATCTATCACACACTTTACATATATAATATCCAACACAATATAATACTTAAAGATTATATTTTGCAATAAAAATTTAGATTGTCTTTTAATGAATAAAGATTTTCATAACAATAGAAGGTGTATTTTTCCTTTAATAAGTGTCTGTTCCATTGACTTTAAAGGCCAATACTGAAATGTGTAGATAATTCAGTATCTTCTAATTATAGTATTTTGGTTCCCTATTTAGAAATAGCTAATATTTTCTATTTTAAAAAATTCCAAAATAATTAATTCTATTACATAGATCTATGTCAGCTAGTAATGTGCTTTGTTTGTGGCATGACTTCTAATTCCTTTTTAATGCTCTGCCATATTTTACCTATATTGGATGTTTAATAAATGTTGCTTTCTGACAGTCAAATATTAAGCAATCTTTTTACTAAAAAAATTCCTCATAGGTGTAGTGAAAATAATTCTCTGAATTTGATCCTTAAATCTTAATTAATCTAAACTACTCTCCAAACTAGTCGTATTCCAGCCCTTCACAGTGCTAAGCAACATAGTACAACTACAACAAAAATGCTAAGTATCTATTCAGTGATCAAGGTTTTTTTGCCTGTATTTTGTGACTGCCTCCCATCTCCAACAGTTTGTTGCAATACCTAATGAAGACTAAAGTAGATTAATCTGTCTCTGAACAGACTAGAAGAAAAATATTTTCTAAGTAGTATTGACTGACAGGCCCTCCATTCTGGGAAGCCATTCAAAATTAGTAGAACGCATGCCTGCTATTGTTTATCACCAATAGTTAACACAGCTGAAACACCCTCCACAGAATAACACTTAGACCTGACCAGCGATAACATGTATCAGTGTGTAAAAACCATATATCAGGACCTTATCTAGTGGAACCTCAGAAATCACATGTAAGTTACTTACAAGTTCAAGATACTGATCAGGCCTGTGAATTTTACTCTCTGAATAAAATTTGTCTTTACGACGGAAAAAGATAAGGAAAAGAGAAAATATATATCTCCACAAAAAACTAGGAGAATGCATCATCCAAGTGCTGGAAATCTTGAGGAATTTTGTAAAATATAGCTCATCTATTACCAGAGTGCAAGAGGAGCAACAAGGTGAGCTTATACAACATTAAATACATATGAGTGTATGCATGTACATATATACAATAAAAACAAAAGAGTTTGGGAGTCAGGGAATCCATACCCAGTCTGTCCCTGGCTAAGTTACCTTTCCTTCCTGCAAACATCTCTAAAATATTCCGTCTAGTAATTAAAATTAGTAAGTCAACAAACATGTTTCACATTCAGGTCTTTCATCCATTTTGATTTTATTTTTGTGTGTGGTGTAAGAAAGTGGCCCACTTTCATTCTTCTGCATGTGACTGTCCAGCTTTCCCAACACTGTTTGTTGAAGAGACTATCTTTTTTTTTTTTGTAGTTTTTAATTTTATTATATTATGTTAGTCACCGTACAATACATCATTAGTTTTTGATGTAGTGATCCACAATCCATTGTTTTCGTATAACACCCAGTGCTCCATGCAGTACGTGCCCTCCTTAATACCCATCACCGGGCTAACCCCTCCCTCTTCCCCCCTCCCCTCTAGAACCCTGTTTGTTTCTCAGGTCCATAGTCTCTCATGGTTCATCTCTCCCTCCAATTCCCCCCGCCCATTTTTCCCTTCCTTCTCCTAGTGTCCTCCATGCTATTCCTTATGTTCCACAAATAAGTGAAACCATATGATAATTGACTTTCTCTGCTTGACTTATTTCACTTAGCATAATCTCCTCCGGTCCCTTCATCCATGTTGATGTAAAAGTTGGGTATTCATCCTTTCTGATGGCTGAGTAATATTCCATTGTATATATGGACCACATCTTTATCCATTCATCTGTTGAAGGGCATCTTGGCTCTTTCCATAGTTTGGCTATTGCGGACATTGCTGCTATGAACATTGGGGTGCATATGGCCCTTCTTTTCACTACATCTGTGTCTTTGGGGTAAATGCCCAGTAGTTGCTGGGTCATAGGGTAGCTCTATTTTTAAATTTTTGAGGAACCTCCACACTGTTTTCCAAACTGGCTGTACCAACTTGCATTCCCACCAACAGTGTAAGAGGGTTCCCCTTTCTCCACAACCTCTCCAATATTTGTTGTTTCTTTCCCTGTCCATTTTGGCCATTCTAACTGGTATAAGGTGGTATCTCAGTATGGTTTTGATTTGGATTTCCCTGATGGCTAATGAACATTTTTTCATGTGTCTGTTAGCCATTTGTATGTCTTCTTCAGAGAAGTGTCTATTCATCTCTTCTACCCACTTTTGACTTGATTATTTGTTTTTTGGGTGTTGAGTTTGAGAAGTTCTTTATAGATTTTGGATACCAGCCCTTTATCTGTAGTGTCATTTGCAAATATCTTCTCCCATTCTGTGGGTTGCCTTTTTGTTTTGTTGACTGTTTCCTTTGCTGTGCAGAAGCTTTTTATCTGATGAAGTCCCCAAAGTTCATTTTTGCTTTTGTTTCACTAGCTTTTGGAGATGTATCTTGAAAGAAGTTGCTGTGGCCGATGTCAAAGAGGTTACTGCCTATGTTCTCCTCTAGGATTTTGATGGATTCCTGTCTCACATTGAGGTCTTTCATCCATTTTGAGTTTATCTTTGTGAGTGGTGTTAGAGAATGGTCGAGTTTCATTCTTCTGCATGTGGCTGTCCAATTTTCCCAGCACCATTTATTGAAGAGACTGTCTTTTTTCCATTGCATTGTATTCATCTTTTAGTATTCAGTAGTATTGACTGACAGGCCCTCCATTCTGGGAAGCCATTCAAAATTAGTAGAACGCATGCCTGCTATTGTTTATCACCAATAGTTAACACAGCTGAAAAGTAGTGTTTTGTCAAAGATTATTTGACCATAGAGTTGAGGGTCCCTATCTGGGCTCTCTATTCTGTTCCATTGGTCTGTATGTCAATTTTTGTGCCAGTACCATGCTGTCTTGGTGATCACGGCTTTGTAATATAGCTTGAAATCGGGCAACGTGATGCCCCAGCTTTGTTTTTCTTTTTCAACATCTCCTTGACGATTCGGGGTCTTTTCTGATTCCATACAAATTTTAGGATTGTTTGTTCCAGCATTTTGAAAAATGTCATTGGAATTTTGATCGGGATGGCATTGAAGGTATAGATTGCTCTGGGGAGCATAGACATTTTAACAATGTTTATTCTTCCGATCCATGAGCATGGAATATTTTTCCATCTTTTTGTGTCTTCTTCAATTTCTTTCATGAGTGTTTTGTAGTTCCTAGAGTATAGATCCTTTACCTTTTTGGTTAGGTTTATTTCGAGGTATCTTACGGTTTTTGGTGCTATTGTAAATGGAATTGTTTCTTTAATTTCTCTTTCTACAGTTGCGTTGTTAGTGTATAAGAAAGCAACTGATTTCTGTGCCTTGATTTTGTATCCTGCCACATTACTGAGTTGCTGGATGAGTTCTAGTAATTTGGGGGTGGAGTCTTTGGGTTTTCCACATAAAGTATCATGTCGTCTGCGAAAAGAGAGAGTTTGACTTCTTCTTTGCCAATTTGAATACCTTTTATATCTTTTTGTTGTCTGATTGCTGTTGCTAGGACTTCTAGTACTATGTTGAACAACAGTGGTGAGAGTGAGCACCCTTGACGTGTTCCTGATCTTAAGGGAAAGGCTCTCAGCTTTTCCCCATTGAGGATGATATTCGCTGTGGGTTTTTCATAGATGGATTTTATGAGCTTGAGGAATGTTCCCTCTATCCCTATACTCTGAAGAGTTTTAATCAGGAAAGGATGTTGTATTTTGTCAAATGCTTTTTCTGCACCAATTGAGAGGACCAATGGTTCTTCTCCCTCCTCTTATTAATGTGTTCTATCACATTGATTGATTTGCGAATGTTGAACCACCCTTGCATCCCAGGGATAAATCCCACTTGGTCGTGGTGGATGATCCTTTTAATGTATGGTTGGATCCTATTAGCTAGAATTTTGTTGAGGATTTTGGAATCCATATTCATCAGGGATATCGGTCTGAAATTCTCCTTTTTGATGGGGTCTTTGCCTGGTTTGGGGATTAAGGTAATGCCTCATAGAATGAGTTTGGAAGTTTTCCTTCTGTTTCTATTTTTTGAAACAGCTTCAGGAGAATAGGTATTATTTCTTCTTTGAATGTTTGGTAGAATTCCCCAGGGAATCCATCAGGCCCTGGACTTTTGTTTTTGATCACTGCTTCAATCTCGTTACTGGTTATTGGCCTATTCAGGTTGTCAATTTCTTCCTATTTCAGTCTTGGCAGCTTATAGGTTTCCAGGAAGGCCTCCATTTCATCCAGATTGCTCAGTTTATTGGCATATAGTTGTTGATAATAATTTCTAATAATTGTTTCTATTTCCTTGGTGTTAGTCGTGATCTCTCCCCTTTCATTCATAATTTTATTAATTTGGGTCCTTTCTCTCTTCTTTTGGATAAGTCTGGCCAGTGGATTATCAATCTTATTAATTCTTTCAAAGAACCAACTTCTAGTTTCGTTGATCTGATCTACTGTGTTTCTGGTTTCTAATTCATTGATTTCTGCTCTAATTTTAATTATTTCTCTTCTAATGCGTGGCTTAGGTGCTGTTTGTTGCTTTTTCTCTAGTTCTTTAAGGTGTAGAGTTAGTTGGTGAATTCGGGATTTTTCTATTTTTTTGAGTGAGGCTTGGACGGCTATGTATTTCCCCTTTAGGACTGCCTTTGCAATATCCCATAGGTTTTGGACCGATGTGTTTTCGTTCTCATTGATTTCCATGAATTGTTTAAGTTCTTCTTTGATTTCTTGGTTGACCCAAACATTCTTGAGCAGAGTGGTCTTTAGCTTCCAAGTGTTGGAATTTCTTCCAAATATTTTCTTGTGATTGAGTTCCAGTTTTAGAGCATTGTGGTCTGAGAATATGCAGGGAATAATCTCAATCTTTTGGTATCGGCTGAGACCTGATTTGTAACCCAGTATATGGTCTATTCTGGAGAAAGTTCCATGTGTGCTGAAGAAGAATGAGTATTCTGTTGTTTTAGGGTGGAATGTTCTGTAAATATCTATGAGATCCATCTGGTCCAATGTATCATTCAAAGCTCTTGTTTCCTTGTTGATTTTCTGCTTAGATGATCTGTCCATTGCTGAGAGTGGAGTATTGAGGTCTCCTACAATTAACGTATTGTTATCAATATGACTCTTTATTTTGGTTAACAGTTGGCTTATGTATATGGCTGCTCCCATGTTGGTGGCATAGATATTTACAATTGTTAGATCTTATTGGATAGACCCTTTAAAAATGATATAGCGTCCTTCTGTGTCTCTTATTACAGACTTTAGTTTAAAATCTAATTTGTCTGATATAAGAATTGCTACCCCAGCTTTCTTTTGAGGTCCGCTGGCATGGAAGATAGATCTCCATCCCTTCACTTACAGTCTGGATGTATCTTTAGGTTCAAAATGAGTCTCTCGTAGACAGCATACGGATGGGTATTGTCTTTTTATCCAACCTGCAACCCTGTGGCGTTTTATGGGAACGTTTAGGCCATTCACATTGAGAGTGATTATTGAAAGATATGAATTAATTGTCATCATGTTGCCTGTGAAGACGTTGTTTTTATAGATCATCCCTGTAAATTTCTGTGGTAGATCACTCTTGGGGTCTTTCTCCTTTTATAGAACCCCCCTTAATATTTCTTGCAGGGCCGGCTTAGTGGTCACATATTCTTTCAACTTCTGCCGGTCGTGGAAGCTCTGCATCTCTCCATCCATTCTAAATGAGAGCCTTGCCGGATAAAGTATTCTTGCCTGCATGTTCTTCTCATTTAGTACCCTGAATATGTCTTGCCAGGCCTTTCTGGCTTGCCAGGTCTCTGTGGATAGGTCTGACGTTATTCTGATGTTCCTCCCTCTGTACGTAAGGAATCTCTTCCCCCTAACTGCCCTTAAGATGGTTTCCTTGGTTCTAAGATTTGCAAGTTTTACTATTACATGCCGGGGTGTTGGCCTGTTTTCCTTGATCTTAGGAGGGGTCCTCTCTGCCTCTAGGACTCGAATGTTTGTTTCATTCCCCAGATTAGGGAAGTTCTCAGCTACGATTTGCTCAAATACATCTTCTAGTCCTCTCTCTCTCCACTCCCTCCGGGATTCCAATTATTCTGACATTGGAACGCCTCATGGTGTCACTTATTTCTCTGATTCTATTTTCATGGATTCTGAGTTGTTTTTCCCTGGCCTCCTCTTTTCCCTTTTTATCTATTATACTGTCTTCCAGGTCGCTTATTCTCTCTTCTGTCTCAGTTACCCTAGCTGTTAGATGATCTAGATTGGATTGGATCTCATTGATAGCATTTTTAAGTTCTGCCAATTCACCTTTTATTTCTGTCCTTGGGGACTCTATGTTGCCATTAATTGATTTCTCCATTCTAGCCATTGTCTTCACAATTGCTAGCCTGAATTCCATCTCCAACATCTTGGTTATATCTGCATCCATTTGTAAATCTGCAGCATAAGTCATAATCTCTGAGTCTTTTCTATTTCGGGGGCTCCTCCTCCTAGTCATTCTGTTGATGGGTGTTTGAGGGAATGTACAGAGTCCAAATTATTCACCAGAACCCAAGCAAGATGCACCTGTTTTCTTGGGACCTTAGGGTTGCTGGCCTCTTGTTTACCCAGCCTGTCTTCTGTGGGAGGGGCCTGCCGCGCTGTTACTCAGGCAACCCTGTTTGGGCGGAGTTGCCCTGTGCCCCTGTGGCAGGGGATGGGTTCAGTGGGAATCAGTCTTTGGGGCTTTTGTTCTCTGGCGCCTTTCCCTGGCGGCTTTCTGCGTCTCTTCTGCTCTGACTTGCCTCAGAGCAGAGAGACCTCAGTCTGTTCTTCAATGAGCTCTCCAGGCCACACTGTCTCCATTTCTGTCCGTGCTGCTATAAACTGCAGCGTCCTGGGTTGTGCGCTCCTCCGCAGTGCTCCCAGTCCTGCCTCCAGGTCGGGGCACGTCTCTGCCCTTTGTGCTTCTAAAACCGCCAGCCGCTCCCAGTTCGCGCACACGCAACTCCGCCACTCGGGGTTTCCACCCCGGGGGTTGCAGTTCACCAGCACGACCCAGGCGCACCAGGTTTCCATCTCGGAGGCTGCAGTTCACGTACGCGCGACCGTCACTCCGGTTTCTGTCGGCGGGGGGGGGGGGGGGGGGGGGGTTTCGTGTGTGCGTGACGCTGCCAGTCTGGTTTTCCACCCCTGGGGCTGCCCTAAAGTTCTTTTCCAATGCTACCGGTCTGTGAGTCTGTGCCCGTCTGCAGTGCGCGAGGCTGTTACTCACTGGCAGTGTAGGATCCCGATGTCCAGGCACCCTCCCGCCGCCGTTTATCCTCCGATATCTGCCCTCAGAATCACGGCTCTCCGCTTCGTACCTCAAAACCAACTGCCTGCGATATTGTTTGTAGAGATCCAGATCTTCTTACATCTCAGGCTGGTTTCGTGGGTGCTCAGAGTGGTCTGGTAGTTATCCAGCTCAATTCTGGGCCCAGTTGAAATAGGGTTCCCTACTCCTCCACCATCTTTCCCCTCTCCTCGAGACTATCTTTTTTTCTATCAGACATTCTTTCCTGCTTTGTTGAAGATTAATTGACCATAAAGTTGTGAGTTCATTTCTGGGCTCTCTGTTCTGTTCCATTGATCTGTGCGTCTATTTTTCTGCCAGTACCATCGTGTCTTGATCACTATAGCTTTGTAATATAACTTGAAGTCCAGAATCGTGATACCTCCAGCTTTGCTCTTTCTTTTCAAGGTTGCTTTGGCTACTTGAGGTCTTTTGTGGTTCCATACAAATTTTAGGATTGTTTGTTCTAGCTCTGTGAAAAATGTTGGTGATATTTTGATAGAGATTGCATTAAATGTGTGGATTGCTTTGGGTGGTATAGACATTTTAACAATGTTTGTTCTTCCAATTCATGAGCACGGAATGTCTTTCTATTTCTTTGTGTCATCTTCAATTTCCTTCATCAATGTCTTATAGTTTTCAGAGTACATGTCTTTCATTTCTTTGGTGAAGTTTATTCCTAGGTATCTTGTTTTGGGTGCAAATGGGATTGATTCCTTAATTGCTCTTTCTGCTGCTTCATTATTGGCGCATAGAAATACAACAGATTTCTGTACATCGTTTGTATCCTTTGACTTTACTGAATTGGTAAAGATGTGGTATATATGTACAATGGAATATTACTCATCCATAAAAAAGAATGAAATCTTGCCACTTGCAATGACATGGATGGAGCCAGAGAGTATTATGCTAAGCAAAATAAGTCAGTCAGAGAAAGACAAATACCATATGATTTCACTTATATGTGGAACTTAAGAGACAAAATAAATGAGCAAAGGGAAAAAGAGAGAGAGGGGCTAACCAAGAAACAGACTCTTAACTATAGAGAAGAAACTGCTAGTTACCAGAGGGAAGGTGGGTGGGAGGATGCGTTAAATAGGTAATGGGGATTAAGGAGTACACTTGTGGTGAGCACTGGGTGATTTATGGAAGTGTTGTATACCTGTTGTACACCCAAAACTAATATTACACTGTATGTTAACTAACTGGAACTTAAATAAAAACTTTAAAAAAAGAAATTTAAAAAAGAAGTCAGTAAACATGTGAATGAAACAGAGAATGATAGAAACAAAAGAAGATAATACTAAGTTCATATATGTTATTAATATGAAAATTCAATTCCAAGAAGATAATTTTTACTATAAGCCAGTGCTTACTCAGACTTCCTATATGCCAGGCATTATTCTAAATACTTGTAAGTGGCTGCTCAGGTAACTCTCACCAGTAGCCTATCAGTTAGGGATTATTGCTATTATACCCATTTTATGAATGAGGAACCTGAGATAGATAAATTAAGGAACTTGCTTTGCCATGTAACCAGCAATTGGTAGAGATATGAATTGAATCCATTGACTCAGGCTCTAGAAACTTTGACCTTAGAAGTTACATGACATCATCTAAGCCAGGAAGCATCAAATGCCAGAGTAAGATAGCATTAAAACAAAAAAACAATATTTGTAGAAGGTACCATTGGGAAAACTACCATCATCAAAATAATGATGTTCGTATAATAATGTTCTATCTTCTAAGTCCTCAACAGATCAAAAAGATAAATAAAAATTCAGACTTTAAATATAATATATAATGACAAGATATCAAACTTTCTACCCAAAAAACAAATTGTATATATTATCTTCAAATATCTATAGAACAGTTACAAGTGTGATAAAGTGATAATGTCCTAGGGCAAAAAATTAATATTGAAAATTTTCAAACATTAGGAATATATATGTCACACTCTCAGGACACTGACCCAAAACAAGAATTTTTTTTTTTTTTGAACAGTGATTTTATTTTTTATTATTTTTTAAAATTTTTATCTAAATTCAATTAGCTAATTTATAGTACACCATTAGTTTCAGATGTAGTGTTCAGTAATTTATCAGTTGCATAGAATACCCAGTGCTCATCAGATCATGTGCTCTCCTTAATGCCCATCACCTAGTTACCGCATCCCCCCACCCGCCTCCCCTCCAGCAACCCAAAGTTTGTTTCCTATAATTAAGAGTCTCTCATGGTTTTTGTCCCTCTCTGATGACTTCCCATTCAGTTTTCCCTCCCTCCTCAATGGTCCTCTGCCCTGTTTCTTATATTCCACATATGAGTGAAGCCATAGATAATTGTCTTTCTCCATTTGACTTACTTCACTCAGCATAATACCCTCCCAGTTCTGTCCACATCAGTGTAAATGGTAAGTATTCATCCTTTCTGATAGTGAGTAATATTCCATTGTATAAAAATACCGCACCTTTATCAATTCATCTGTCCAGGGACATCTTGGCTCTTTCCACAGTTTGGCTATTGTAGATATTGTTGCTATGAACATTGGGGTGCAGGTGCCCCTTTGGATCACTACCTAGTAATGCAGTTGCTGGGTCATAGGGTAGCTCTGTTTTTAACTTCTTGAGGAACCTCCATACCGTTTTCCAGACTGGCCATACCAGTTTGCACTCCTACCAACAGTGTAAGAGTTTTCCCCTTTCTCCACATCCTCCCCAATGTTTATTACAAAACAAGAAACTAGTAATAAATGTTAAATAAAATATTTAATCATATTACCATTTAATTACATACTCCTAAAATAGATCTAAGAGAATTTTAACACTTAATTATATCAAATTTTAATTATATCACTGTCAGTCATTTTAAAACTGTGCTCCATGGAGTCACAAATGTTTTAAGGTGACTTCAATATAGCTTTGGTGAAGCAAGTAGAGGGAGAAAGAAACCCACATCCTCCCCATGGTTCTAAGGCCTCTGACTCCATCTGTTGCTCTTCTCCCAGACCCTCTCTTCAGTCCAGATGCCACTGGCCTCTCTGCTTCACCTCCAAATAAGCCTATGGCTCAGCAACCTTGTCGCACCTGGAAGTCACTTCCTCAGATATGCACATGGCCTATTCCCTCACTTCATTCAAATCTCTGCTTATGAATCACCTTATCAGAAAGAACTTCCTGACTACCTACTTAGATAGCATATTGTGCTACTTTTATTTTTCTTTATTGTACTTACTACAGTAAGATATCTTAAATATTTTCTTATTGTCTCATGCACACAAACACAAGAATGAGAGCTTTATGAGAAGAAGAGTTTATCAGAATTATACTGAAGGTCCCACTGCTTAGAATATTGTGTAGAAAGAAGATCTTCAAAAAGCATTTGTTGAATGAATACATGAAGAAGTGAGTTCTTCATAGCCATGTCAACCAGTTATTATTTTTTATTTTTCTGTTTAACACAAAGGGCTTTTAAGTATACTATCTTTGTAATTAAATCTCTGTGTCTGAAAAAATTTTGAAAAAAAATCAACTTTGATTTATTAAAACCTGTGATACTAAGTAGTATAAGTTCTCAGTATGTTTTTGATGCTACTGAAAATAATTCCATAAATTATTAAATCATCTTACAAAAATAAAATAAAAACAGTTTATAAAACCATCCTTGTATCCAAAGATTGCCTAATCTATTTGCAAGGATAAACCCAATTTTTTGTAGTGTCAGTAGGCTTTGATAATAATTTATATTATTTATTTTAGTAGAAGATTCATATAAACCTGAATTTTGCATTGTGAATCACTTTCTCCCAATTAAATTACCCCACGGAGCTATTCACAAAAGCACCAAATCAAGTGGACAGAATCTAGGAGCTGGATGATGCAAAGTTCTGACTGGATGCAAACTGGAACAATAATTAGCCCTCTAGGGTGTGTGAGAAAAGAGAGAGGAAATAAAGAGAGAGGGTACCAAAACCAAAAAGTTACTCTCATTACTAGGAAATCATTCTAGTAATCAATTTTAACATGTAAAAGAGAAAAGAGAGCCAGACAGGGAAATGGCAGAGGCTGCTGAGGGCAGTCCATATCTTCATATTTTCATGAGCTCAGGACTTAGGGAAACAGCGAAGTTACACATGGCTTTGACCCTCCAACATGTGTTGGCCTACATGCTAGTGAATCTGCTGTGTTTAATGTCCTGGATGCTGATAAATCAAATTAGCAACTTCTCTTTCTGTAAAGAGAAATGAAGAAAAGGAGTTGTCTTTCTGCATTAAAAGATAATGTGGGCATGTTATTCAATAAACTATGATGATAAATACAAAGCAGGAAGTAGTAAGAACTAAGAGAAAATAGTGAGGCTTTGTAGTCCTGTGGGAATATAGAGAAAAGGTCCTTACTTTTTCTGGGGTGACAGGGGAAGACATAACAAAGAAGGCAGGGCTAGAGATAGGCCTTTAAGGTTGAGTAGAATTTGGATTGCCCAGGGCCCAGGAAGGCATTCATTCTAAGATGAGCAAATATGAGCCCTGGAGCAGAAATATGCAAAGGACTGATGAGTAGATAAGACTAGCTAAACTATATTGTTCTCACTATTTTATTTCTCTGACATGTGTTATATTAATTTAGTTAATAATAAAATATTCAATTCTATCTTATATATTTGTAAAGATATATATATTTAACATTGTTTAAGAATTTTTTGAATATTATATATATATACATTACAGAATTCAGAAGAAATAAAATGGTAATAGTGAAAGATAAGTTTTTTCCCCTTTCTTCTCCCCCAACGATGCAGTTGTTATATTTCTGGAAATATCACAGAATTGCTTTATATTAAAGTTTCCAAAAAAAGCCATATAATTCTCTGTTGATTCTATAGCAATGATGAATGTACACAGAAATATGTAGGCTAGATATATTTCCATATCCTAGGGTAATTTTACAAAAACTGTTGCCAGACAGCATTATCTTGTCCTTATTATTTCTTTTTCTTTTTCTTTTTTTAAATTTTAAATTTTTAATCTTTTTTTAAGTTTCAAGTTTTTATATAAATTCCAGTTAGTTAACATATAGTGTAATATTAGTTTCAGGTATAGGGATTTAGTGATTCATCCCTTACATACAACACCTAGTGCTCATCACAAGTGTACTCCTTAATGCCATCACCTATTAAGCCCATCCCCTGCCCAACTCCCTCCAACAACCTTCATTCTCTATACATAAGTGTCTGTTTTATGCTTTGCCGCTCTCTTTTTTATTCCCCCTCTGTTCATTTGTTTTGTTTCTTAAATTCCACATAAGTGAAATCATATGGTATTTGTCTTTTTCTGATGGACTTACTTCGCTTAGCACAATACTGTCTTGCTCCATTCACATTTTTGCAAATAGCAAGATTTCATTCCTTTTTTATGGCTGATTAATATTCCATTGTGCATATATATATATATATATATATATATATATATATATATATATATATA